>NC_056738.1:156935060-157235060 GCF_019279795.1 Protopterus annectens | reverse complement strand
AATAGCCAAATATGGCAATTGGCATGCCTAAGGATTAGAATGCATGCTTTAATTTGAGCTGTCATGCCTCTGCTTTGATTTTTGCAGAAATGTATTCAGCTAGTAGCCAAATACATTCCTGCATGCTACACTATTCTGCCACGGATGCCTTCCTGCTTACTGGATCACTAATTGACCTCATTTGCATGTTTTTCACCAGCAAATAAGGTCATTAGCATAATCCAGTCATGTCCATAGCAGAATAGTGTTAGCAGGCTGGTGCACATCCCCAGGCTTGTTTACTGGATTGCTCGGTGGCCATATTCAGTGCAGGAACGGCTGCACTATTTTTAGCTTATTGAAACCCAGGAATTGTCTAATTCCACTGGGGTTCTCTTCCTATCCCACCACAACAGCATATTCTATATACCCATGTCACTACTCTTAGGATTCTTGCTCATCAGACAGATGGAACCTAAATTATGGCAGCAGCTAAGAATGATGAGATTTGTGCAAACACTTCATATGAGGTTTCTGTTTGACCTTTACTGTGACATCTTGTGATGAGAGAATGATGCATTCAGATACAGCAGTGATTGCTTTTTAGGACAAATAGAAAAAAAAGGCCTTTAAGTAATCCTATAAAGTGGACAAGGAAGAATGACAAATCATAGTACTAATTACCTCTACATTAAATTGTTTGAAGTACAGGAGAAATAAATAATTCCCTGCCCCTGACATTCTGCATCATAGAAATATTAATCAGCAGATTTAGAACAGCTTTTCCATTGCAAACATGGTTTCTACTTTCACTTTGAAATACAACTTTGAAACTGAGCCCTAAAATTAAAATTGAACCAAGTAATAAATGAAACAGCATTATTGAATACTATTTCTGGGATTATCACTCTGTACAAATTACAATGTCTTAGAAATCTTAAGGTATTTCTAATTTTGAATGTGGCTGTTTGTTTACTGGCAGTGCGAAAGCCCTACTTTGACTCTACTTTCTCCTTATGCACTAGTCTTCTTCCCAGAGTGTTATATAACTGGGTTCAAGTTTTAGCACTCAACACCAGGAATAATCTGTGCCTACAGACTTTTAAAGGAACTGTATTCTTGCCTTCAGTGTTATGGAGAAAAGAGAAAAAGGAACTAAAATAATCAGTAATCATTTATAACAAGCTAATGAGAACTATAGAGTAACAGATTTATTCAGGGGGAGACGGACCAAAATATATTTAGATGCAATTTACATGATAAAAAAACATGGGCCAGATTCAGAAAAGTTACTGTAAAATATACATCTGCGGTACATGTCATGGTAACCCTTTCCGATTTCAAGACAGCCCTACCACAGTACTGAACCAACAAGAGGTGAAGCACCACAGTGGACTGTCTCTGCAGCCTACTGTAAATGCTAATGAGGCTTTCTGGGGCAGTGGCATATGCTAATTAGCCATGGGCTATCCCCTGGAAATGCCTGTATAAGTTGCATCAATCATCAATATGAAATGAATATAGGTAAGAGCTTGTGTTCACCTTTTTCTGTTAGAGGCATAGGTCTCAACCTCTTAGGAGGCCAATGTGGGACACAGACCATAACAATGTGTGACAAATGGTCAAAATGTGGAACACCCTATTTTCGCACTGCGCAAAACATGCCATTGCCATGGAGCATGGTAGAAAATCTGTAAAAATTAAATAAGACACTTCTCAGATCCAAAACCTTTATTTTATAATCTGCTGTTCTAGCCTGCCAATATACCAGTGAACAGCATAGCTCAAATTCCCAGTTCCTATCTTGGTGGGCAACTGGACACATCATTGGGGTTTATGGCCGGCATACAGTGGCCAATAGGGGCACATACACAGCACCCACTGTTATCATGAGTCCCTGGTGTAAGTCGGAGTAGGCCGGGTCCTCAACCCACTTTATATACATTTAAACAGCTACAATAGTGTATGTACATTTCTGCTCTCTTCCAGCAGGGATACATCTTTAAACTCAGTATTTTATAAAATATCTTTTCAGCACACATCTGTACAAACCTAGTTTGATATACACATGACATACAGTTTGAAAACATTTGTAACACAAGCATCTTATATAGATCATGTTGATATTCACAAATGACATTATAATTATTTACAAAATTCCAGATAGCTGTGCTGGTAGTATCTCCCTTTGTCACGGTGAGCTGCACCAATGGTAAATTATCATGATCTCAATATATTTAACCTATCACTGAATTATTATTCTTTAGGAATTACAAATTAATTATAATGTTTATCTACTGTAGTACATGTATCATTTTGCATTAGATGAAAACTTAAACAACAGCAATCCTGTATTTCATAATTGCAACCAGGAAATACTTCAATGCTGCAAAACTAGAACAGAAATTCAAGTAGATATCTCCTGTCCTGACCAAAAATGAACAAACAGAGAATTCACATTTAAGGTCAGGTTTTTTTATATTAATATTTGTACACTACAGTCTTATTTTTTCAAAAAAAAAAAAAAATAATAAAACCGCAACATACTAAGCTAATTCTTACACGTGAAAATGTCAAATATTATCTTGGTAAAGCTAATGCTGTAAGCACATCACCTTCTCAAAGAATTTTCTTAATCGTATGGAAGCTGACTTTCTTACCATTCAACGACGATTATTCAAAATAAGTGTCATTCAGAAGTCAATATTTGCTCTATTGTTATTGGAAAAAAATTGTTTACCACAGGCAGGCATACCTCTCAACCTCTAAGCACAAGAAATCTGTACAAAGCCTGACGTAAAGGAGGACAAACGTTCAAAAATAGTGAGACATCTCAACTTTCCCTATTTTGCAGAGGCGCCCCTTATGTTTCTCAAAGTTTTATTCCATTCCTCCTAAAATTGGAAATCATTTGAATTTATATGATAATAGTGCCATCATTTAAAATGTGTCTCCAATTCAGGGTCTTTTCCTTATTTTTCACTTTATTCCAAATTTTGTTGGTAGAATTGAGAGCTATTATTAGTATTACTCTTACAAACTTAGAAAGTTGCTACGATGATTGAATTCTTCCTGCATACATTTTCCTGAATGATATGATCTCTGTAACTAAAATATATGTCATTTATTTAGTGACTTCAACCCTCAGATCATCCTAGTGATTTGCTAGGAAGCCACAGATTTTACGATGTAAAGACCTAAAATATGAGGCAAAAAGTTGGACAGTTTAGAGGTATGCTGCTGGTAGAGAAAGGGTAGCAGTGTTGCTCAACTGCACTTAAGAGTTTGTTTTCTCTTGCTCAACATTTAGGCAATTGCAAAAGATACAGTTACCAATGTACTTATTCTTATCAGAAATTAAGCATTTTATTGATGCTCGCTGTACTTCTAAATTACACAAACCGTGAAAGTCAGTATAACAATTGTGGGTTTCAGAAACGCATAGGCCTATAATATTACCTTACTCGCCTCACAAGCACCAACCGGGCTACTGCGATGCACTGAGCATGTAATGGGAGGGAGAAAGTAAAAATAATCACAAAACGGAACCACGGCTGCAAATGCAGAACAGGGGACTTAATCGATCACAAATGTGGAGCATTCCGCACAATCCGGAGCACTTGGCTGCTCAGGTTAGAGGTACATGTTGAGAGGTGGGGGGGGGGTGTATGTGTACATGTGACTGTTTATGTAGTATATGTAGAGGTATGAGAGGAATAAAGTGATTAACTGTGTGTGTGTGTGTTTGTGTGTGTCTGGGTGATTGCAGTATGTGGGATAGTTATGGGATAGGTAGGCTAGGTGTGTGTGTGTGTGTGTGTGTGTGTGTGTGTGTGTGTGTGTGGGGGGGGGGTCTGGGTGGTTGTAGTAGGGGGTTAGTTATGGGATAGGTAGGCTAAGTGTATGTGTGTGCTTGTGTATGTACATGAATGTGCTGATGTGTGATCCACACTCCCCTAGACTAATGAGCAGACTGTGCAACTTAGGAAGGTGGACACTAGACACCAGGGATAATTCTATATGGCATGCCTTAAAGGTACCTATAAATAAGAGAACCAAAGTTTTGCAGTGTAAAAAACATGGGGAAGGGGGCACCACCAGACACCAAGGTATATCCATATAATATGCCTTAAAAGTACTGAAAATATAAGAAAACAAATGTTTTATAGCACAAGAGACACGGAGCATGAGAGTACTAGATACCAGGGATAACTCTATATAGTGTGCCCTAAATTCACATAAAATTAAGAGGACAAAACTTTAAAGTATGAAAGATGTGGGGCTGGGGTAACGTGGCACAAGAGTAACCTATGTAGCATGCCATAAAGGCACTTAAAAGGTTTCAAACCCTATACCTTTGGAATGTACACAGAGCATGTTAGTGTTCTCCATCACCACTAAACACCAGGGAAACTACTTAAACAGTACGTAAATATTTGGATATTAAAAGAAAAATGAATGTAAAAACTGAAAGTTTCAAACACTGCATCCTTACCACAGAGAACAGCAGCCTTAACCCACCACATTAACTGATTAGTTAGTGTACCAGGCTTTGTTTTAATTGTAAAAAGTAAGAAACTATAATTTCTGGCATTATTCAATGAGTGCAACTGTCTGTGAGTTATAAGGGATAGGGCTCATGTTAGAGGCAACAGCAAGATTATCTTGTAAAGTTAAGGACAAATATGAGGGATAGGGTGTATGTCCATGTCAGGGGTGGCACCGAAGCTGAGAGGAACACTGGATGACATGAGGGAGAGTTTTTCTACTATTACTCGGACTCAGTAAAAAGGTTAACAGAGAACAGATCTACCATCACAGTACTTTACTGTGTAACCCCAGCCTGTAACCACACTCCTCACATCCAGACCTTTGCATGGCTACTGCTGGTATGGCTTACCACCTGCCCTATGAAAGTCACTATATGTCAGGTTACTCTGCAGGTACTATAAGGTGTTCCATAGTCCATGCAGCTGTTGCATGCTTTCATACAGGCCACATACCAATCTCTTCATCTCTAATGTGGTGTGTGTAGTTGTTTGTGCCAGGATTATTGCCCTGCACATCTGTTGATTGATGCCAAATGTACTACCCAGGTCAGAGAAAGATATGGAGTTATGGCAGCAATGCCCACCAGTGTACCTCTCTGTTACTGTGTGTGAACGCATACATGTTAGGGAAATTCAGATGACAGATGCCATCTGTGTTTGTGACTGCCATGTAGCCTAAGTAGAGCTTACTCTTACAGGAAGTCCAGGAGCAAACACTGATGATAACAGAAATATGACCTGCTACTCCACTCTCGCATCCTGTGAAGGAATGTCTGTCAACCCTCCACTGTTAGCATTGTTGAATGTGGTGTTATGTCATCTGACTGTGCCATGCACATGTAGACATCACTTTCAGCCACACATGATCTGCAAACATCAGACATATTCTGTCCTGTTGTGCCGAACCTATAATCAGTAGAACCTGTGGCAGTCAGTGCTAGAACATATACCTCTCATTCCTGACACATGGTACACACAGTGGTACATAACAGTTCTGTGAATAAAATATGGGCATGTACATACATACCCTGTGGTACACGGTGTTGCACTTGCATTCCTGACATATTTGGAGATCAGCTATGCAGAGATGTTTTCCTGAATAAGCCCTTCTTACATGAATAACAGTGTGCAATATGAAAATGTACTTTTTGCTACTAGCCTGGTACTTTCTTTACAGACAGTTAGGCAGATGCCACCATTTCAGTTACAGTATGCAAGCCATCTCTAGGTACTAGGGTCCAATCACCCATCCCAATCAAGTATAGCAGGAAGTGTTCCACCTCTGTGAGCCATTTCTGTGTTCATAGACTGGTTCATAGACTGGTTCATAGATTAGTACTAAGCTAACTGCCCTTGCGAGCCATTTTAAGCTTAGCCAATTATCCCTTTTGAGACTCAAACCCTGCACCTTGTGTTTGTAAGGCAAACACCTTAACCATTAGGCCACCTCCCAACCACAATGTGTCCCCATTTCATTATCCTATGCCTAGGTCTTGGCATATGTTACCATGTCAGTGGCATATCAACACATCCATATTAGTGTCCTATTATGGCCGGCCACAGCACTGGTGTTCTGCACTACTCCCTGCCATACACAGTTCCAGAAAACCTTGTATGTTTATCTATGTGCATGAAATGTGTACTTTGGGCATGCAGTAACATCTCATTCTCCTGCTCTGTAATATTTTCCAGTTGCTTTCTCTGTTATGGGCCATTGACAAGGCATTCACATTAGTTTGTTACACATGTTGGTCAGTTTGTATGCAGAATGGTTGTCTTTGATTGACCCCTATGTTTCAGCACTACTCACCATCCTCTGTTTGGTGACCACATAGCTATCTAGTGTCATGCTGTGACCATTCCCACTTGTCCCATAGAAACAACAGAAGTGAGAATGTTTATAGGTTCATAGGAAAGCATTAGGCAAGCTGCCGTTGTGGGCCATTTTAAGCTTAGCCAGTTTCCCTTTTGATGCTTGAATTAACTGATCATGTTTAGTGTTAGATTGGCCTTACCCATCCCATGGTTGATAATTATATATGTACCCCCTAGAGGGAATAAATGGCATAACAATGTTATCACTACACACCTTCCAGCAGCACTGTGCTATTGACCGATAGCGCTATGCACATTATGTGCCTCTGGCCACCTTCTGTATGCATAGCCATGCAATACAGGAACCATTGTTTCTCCTTGTAGAATCTCTTGCCTTGTTTGTGCATAGGCACAATGTGGCCTCCATGGATACATGCCTGTCATGCCATTGTGCTCTGTTCCCTGTGACAGTGAGACACCCCAGCTGAATATGTACATTTCATATCTCTGTGTTGTTTTCTGCATCATCGCAACCCCCACCCCCATTGACATGTACCTGTCATGCCTTTGTGCTGTGTTCTCTGACACTGTGATATCCACTGACTGGATATATACCTGTCATGTCTGTGTTCTGTGTCACCTTATCCAGAACTACTGTTTAATCTCTGTCCCTGTTGCTGCTATCCATCATGGGTGTTTAGTCCATTACAGGGCTGCATTACCAGATGCCTTGACTTCCTTCACTATGCCTGTTGTAAAATGTCTTCTAAAGTGAATTCCTATTCCTTGTCTTTACATGGTCTTCTGTAGCATGTCATCCACACTTATTATCATGGTAAAACAGGCCTCATAGCACAGCAGTTACATTAATGAGGGACTGTAGAGCAGTCGTCTCTGAATCACTGCCGCAATGCATTGCACTTTCACATCCAAGCAGTGCTAGCATACTTGTCCCTATCCATCCCCAGAACTAATGGGATGTATGCAAACTGTGCTTATGGAAACCGTCTGTGAATCCCATAACACTGCAACTCTCAACTCTGCACTACTGACACTTTTGCTATTGCACCATTGCTGTCCAACTATTTGCATCATGTGATGTTTTCATGTGCAGCTAGGTGTACAGATCTACTGTTTTTCTCCTCTTTAAGTCTATTAAAATTGATATAGTCTCCTCAGGCTGTCATTTTAGGAGAGCTTCTGGCAGGGGTACACATGAGAACAGGAATTTCTTACACCTCCTGCACAGATACTACCAGGACCACTTGCTGGGGCAATGTGAGGCCCCATTATGTAAAGTGGATTCCTGCCACCAGCAGCCTAGGAAGGACAGTGATGTCACTGTCATTACCCATTCTGGTAATCAGTGCAGCAATTCATATATCGACTTGTGTTGGTGCCATCCTGACCTGCTATGTCAGTAGGAGACAGAAATTTTGGGAGAATGTACTAACTTCTTTATTGTAAGTACTGTATATTTCTTTTTGTTTCCTCACCTTCATTTAATGGGTTCACAATATACTGAATTCTCCCAGATTTCTTTTGCAGCAGTGGATGAGCATAAATTCATCAGGTAAGTCTAAGGATAGCTGTAAGACTATTGTAGTTGGGCTATGTATGCTGACTCCACTCTGCAGTTTCAATTCAAACTGTAATATACTTGTGTACAAAAGTATTTTATTTTTTTCTTTCTGTTTTTTACCTCTCCTTTTACTGGTGCAGCAGTAGTGCAGGGTTGAGATACTCTGCAGTTCTTTGCTTGGAATTCCAGTGCTATGCCAGTCTTCATAACATGAGTGTATTGAGTTGTTATGTTACCTTACCACCTCTTTTGACCAATCTCCTATTGGTATTTAAAGACTGGACCCAATGGTGAGCAGCTTTCTGCTTTCTAGTCTAGTCTGTGACATCTGAACCTTAAGCACAGTGCCCACCTGCAGTCTTTATTTTTTTTATATGTAACATGAGCTTAGTCTGGTTTTGAACACAGGGTTCAAGTATAGCCATGTTCTGTTTGTGCTTTAGGAGATTTTTGTTGCACCAAGCTTGCCTGTACTGAACAGTTTTAACAATAACACATTTGGGTGGTATAATGCAGGATTTAGCCACTGCTGGCATGGCTTTATCATGAATGTGAAGCTCAAATGCTCTGTCAAAAACAGTTATGAGTAAATGCTGCATTACCCAAAAATGAGATTGAGTTATTGCTATTAAACAATGATACTATTTAAGAAAGAAATGTCTTACTTTTTTTTCAAATAATGTCATTTCATGAATGGACTATAATCATTCAGTGACTCTTTTGCTGTCTTCTGGGCATGTGAATTATATGATGTGCATGTGCAGGGCATGAACATACAGACACTTGTATAGTACATTAGCCTGAGTGCAGTTTGTGCCATTGTTTTTCTTTTAATGATGTCAGGAGTGTGCACATATACAGTTCTTTGCACACACGCACCTGGCATCCCATGTATTTTCTCTCTCTCTCTCCCCTCTACCTCTCTTTCTCTTTCCCTCTCTCTCTGTATTAGTAGCTATTTATCTAGCTATCTGTCAATCTATCCATCCACCCATCGTAATTACTGTATGATCTCCTTTGGGAGGCAGTAGTGTGGTACATGAGAAAGAGGGAGGGAGATTGTATTTTAAAATGTAGTGTTTGATTTTTGGGTATTCATTTAGTAGTTTGGATTATATGGTGTCTGTAGTGTTTAGCTTCAGCTGCAGGGATTTGTTCTTTTTTTTTTTAAATTGGACATTTTCCCATTGGTAATACTTGGTTTGCAATGCCCTGTTTCTGCTGTGCCCAGTCAGTGTGCACATTTCTGAATGTTAATTTAGGCCCTTTGCATAATTAGGGAAAGCAGTGCAGTGCAGTGATGGGAAAAATGCATTATAAAGTATTTTACTAGTTAAGCTGGACTCTGACTGACTTGTATTATTATATAAATGGAGAAAGGGGAAGAAGCTGAGAGAGACTTAGGAGTGGGGTACATATAACACCTGTATAAGTATATCATACTTTACTGATTTAATTCCTATTTTGTGATCATGCCAGGGGAAGGGGGGTACAGCACAGACAGCTGTCTGCAAGTTGCTGCTGCCTGCTATCTTGCTGCTATTAATAGTAAAAAAAAAAAGAGAGGGAGAAACTAGTGGTCTTAAAACTTCATTGATGAGCTCAGACACAATAATTCCCAAAAATCATGAAAACCAGGCAATGTGCGAAAGCAACAAGCCTTTAATCTTCACAGACAAGTGATCCTCAGTAATAAAAATCAGAAATATTTTACTATGTTAAACACATCAGCTTATATGCACTTAGAAGTAGGTATGATAAATGTACGTATTGTTTAATTTTAAACCAGCCTATTTAAGGCAAACTATACAAACAGTACTGTAAAAAGTGCATTTTAGAACAGTAATAACCCCCTCCACACACTACTACTGATTAGGTCAAACTAAATCCTAGTTAAGGAAAACACAACCTATCAATTTGCAATCCACATTCCCAAGTTAGGTATTAGGAACTCAAAAGTATAATATACACATAAAAAATACTGACTTTTAACTAAAATCACTTTCAGCCAACGAATGCAATAAAGCCATCATCAGGTTTGTGACAAGAACTAAAATTGCAAACATAGGTAGATAAGTAAAAGGAGTTAACTAGATTGATTCAAGAGAAAACACATAGCTATCTATAGAACACTATAAATATAAACATATATCTGTCTAATCATATATAATATGTATTAGTATGTATAAAAACGGAGTTATATATAGAACAGACAAATTATTTAGAAAAAAGTATTTCACAAAAAAATATTTTTTACAGTTGAGAAAAAATGGCAGTGTTTACAGATAAAAAATGTCATGACAGTTTTCATGTTTACAGCCCCAAAAAACATGTTTATTCAATAAAAAACAGTAGAAAAAAATCACACAAAAATAGTGGATGAAGTAAACTGGTAATGTATAAAAGTGTGCAGGTGTGTGCATGAGCATGCATGAGTGTGCACCAGTGTGCTAAATAGGGGAATTATACAAATACTTCATGGTAATACTTCATGGTAATAGTGGTGTGAATAAAATTGTGTTTTGAATTTACTGTTTAAATATCTGGTGTGATGCAAGAGTGTGCTAAACCTAATCAAAGCAAAACTGAGGTTAAAGTAACTAAACATATATACATTTATACACATACTATACATATTTTTTTATTTTTAGTACATAAAAATATTTCTTCAAAAATTCCCTAAAAGAACCTTTAGAGATTGTGTGGCAGCTTAGATAAATTCAGCCCACTATTAATAGAGCAATAGTAGTTAAGTCCTGGTTTTCTGAATGCATTTAATTTCAACTGCCAGCATAATTCTTTTTTCTCAAAAACATCCTTGGAGTCTCCTTCAAGCTCATCCAACTCCACACAGTCCAGAATGATAAATTTAAAACCAGAATATCTGGGGTGTTCTAATAAGTGTTTGGATAAGACATTCTTCTGGCATTTATGTCTAATGTCAGAAAGATGACCTGAGATCCTCCTTTTCAGTTTATTCATAGTTTTACTCACATAAAATGCAGGGCAGACAATACACATGGTCTTATATACAATTTTTTTCAGTATTACAATTACCACCTGCTGAAGTTTTCACTGTCTTTTTAAGATAGGGGCAACAGGTATTTGACCGAATGGCACAAAACTTGCATGAAATAAAAAGCACTTCAACCTCAAACTTTAGAATAATAAACTTTTATTTCCATGCTTTCATCTTAAGACTTCTTCAGAATACATTTCCATAATGCTAAAGAACCATATTTATGCAATCAACCCAATAATTACATAATTAACCAATTACATATCTAATTAAAAAACTGAAGTGCTGAATAAAATCCTAAGCAATACCTCCTAATAAAAATGTAATATTTTTTAATAAAATATTTTTATTACTTACACACTTTTAACCTTCTATCTTTTAAAAAAACACTTTATATTAATAGACTCCTTTAAACCATTTTTTATCAGCTCCTATTCTGATCTGCCATAAAGTTTCTTTTTGTTCTAAGTCATTTTTGAAATCACCCCCCCAAATCCATAGTGCCCAGTTCTAAAATGGAAAACAAGGATTTTTTTTTATATTTACAACATCCTAATGTGTGTTTAAATAAAGCAATGTTGGTATCCTTTGTCTTAATGTTATATGCATGTTCTCGAATACGTTCTAATAAAGTGCGTGTAGTCATGCCTACATAAAATGCAGTACATCCGCAACATAAACTGATATAAACCACCCCCCTTGTTTTGCATGTAAAATGTCCAGGCACTTGTAAGGTATGGGGTAAATGCTGTAACATAACAAACGGACCTTCGAGTATAAACCTATAAAATTACGTTGTCCACACTTAAACATTCCTAAGGCCTTATTAGTCTCTTAAACTCTTGGCACATATTTAGTATGGTCATTCTGTAATGTACTCTTTAAATTATATCTTTTTATAAACAAAATACGGTTTAGTTCCAATGAATTTAAACAATTCTGCATTACCCACCAAACTTTCCAATTCTTCTGATCACTAAACTATCAGTTGGCATGTCCAAAGTTTAAACAGACCTCTTCTTTTCACAAAGCTTATCCTTATTGCTTACAAAATGAAATTTCAGGTTTTTTAAAGTTTGTTCTAGGGAATCATGGTAGTCAAGTGAACTTTTTTGATATACATCTTGGATGGGATAATGAACAGGAACAGTTTGAAAGTAGGATACATAGGAAAAATATGTTCACTAACGGTTATTTGCATAATAAAAGTAACTACCCAGCCTTCATTAAAAAGAACATCCCTAAAGACCAGTATATATGGGCTAGTAGAATGACTAGTAATGACAAAGATGCCCGTGGGGAATTTGAATGCATTACAGTTTTATTTTTTAATAGGGGGTATAATGAGGGGTATCTCAACAAACTGAGTAATGATATTTGGAATAAAAGACATAGTCATTACCCCCCCATACTTAAATTTCCTTTTGTAACCAATAAGGATAAACTTTGTGAAAACAAGGGGTCTGTTTGTACTTTGAACATGACAACTGATAGTTTATTGATCACAGCATTTACCCCACACCTTAAAAGTGCCTGGACATTTTACATGTAAAACAAGGGGGGTGGTTTATATCAGTTTATGTAGCGGATGTACTGCATTTTATGTAGGCATGATTACACCCACTTTATTAGAACGTATTCAAGAACATGTATATAACATTAAGACAAAGGATACTAACAGTGATTTATTTAAACATACATTAGGATGTTGTAAATATAAATAATTCTTGTTTTCCATTTTAGAGCTATGGATTTGAGGGGGGTGATTTCAAAATTGACTTAGAACAAAAATAAACTTTATGGCAGATCAGACTAGGACTTGATAAAAAAACTGGTTTAAATGAGTCTATTAATATAAAGTGTTTTTTTTAAAGCTAGAAGGTTAAAAATGTGTAAGTAATAAATATGTATATTCTATTAAAAAAGTAACTTTTTTTAGGAGTTATAGCTTAGGATTTTATTCAGCATTTAGTTTTTTAATTAGATATGTGATTGGCTAATTATGTAATTATTGGGTTGATTCTATAAATATGGTTCTCTGGCATTATGGAAATGTGTTCTGAAGAAGTCTTAAGACGAAAGCATGGAAATAAAAGTTTATTATGCTAAAGTTCAAGGTCGAAGTACTTTTTATTTTGTGCTTTTTTGTGCCATTGGGTCCAATACCTGTGGTTTGTTGGTGTGTATTGGTATTGGGTCATTTTATCAGTTTAAGATAGGGGCACTCAAATGAGTTACACATCATCAAGTACACACAGAAAGTGCAGTTAGGTGGCCCACAGATTTTAGTGCTAGTGTCATGTCATCCTGGTGTTTATTGTTTTAATTTTTCTTTTCCACATAGCTACATATGCTTCTGCTCTTTTTATATACAAAAGTAGGCTGTTCTCCTAAAACCCTTATAAACTGCTGATTGTCAGTGAGGATTGCCTAGTTCTCCTTAATAATGGCTTTAATAGTATTGAAATCACAGGTGTAAGCTAGAATGCAACTGTCCTTACTTTTCACTTCTTTGGAGTTATAGTGGCCTCATTGCATAATTCTACCAAAAGACCTGCTCCATATAGGATCATTGTTAATTTTAGAATCTGTAATGGAATCCAGGATCATACATAACATGTTTGACTCTTATCCTCTGGTTCAGCAATATCATTTATATTTTTGAGAAAAGGGGCCAAATCTGTGGTAATGTGTGCTAATCTGTAGCCTTGTGAGTTTAGTACATTGTGCTTAGCTTTTACTTTTTTCACTTTTTACTTGTATCCCCCACGATGAAGGAGTGGAAGCTATTCGTTATATTCTAGGTAAAAACAAGGATATAAAAACTGGACAAATTTCTACCATTTGTAGATTTATTGAAATATTATTAGAGAACAACTATTTTCTATTTGGAAATAATTTCTATAGACAGAAAAGGGGTGTGGCCATGGGGTCATCTGCGGCCCCTACATATGCCAACTTGGTGATGTCATGGTGGGAGGATAGTATTTTAAGCACAGTTACAAAGGACTTTGGGGTCTTGTTTTACTGTCGCTTTGTTGACGATCTTTTATTATTCAAGGGGATGCCACTACAGTACAACAATTTTTACATAGGTTGAACAACACTGGGGGCTTTTTACAATTTACGCTTAGCAGTTTTGGTACATCTATCAACTTTTTAGATGTCCATCTGTGGTGGGATGCCCATGTAAGGAAGTTTCAGAGTAAGATTCACAGAAAAGAAACATTTACAAATAGTTATGTGCATTTTTCTAGTGCACATCCTACACATGTTAAATGTAACATTCCGAAAGGACAGTTTATTCGGGCATGTAGGATGACAACTGGGGCCCAAGATTTAGTTACAGAATTCAAATTTATAAGAGGTTTGTTTCTCTCTAGGGGTTATGATCCCAATTTATTGAATTCTATTATTAGTGAAGTTTCAGAGAAAAGGCAAACACATTACAATGCCATACTTGAGGAAGAGAAAAATGTAACACCTAACACTTCACCATTTAGGACTGAGAAAAACTACAATTTGGTGTGTTCCTTGGATATGAATATCAACAATAAACAGATTTGTGATATTTTAAACAGAAATTGGAAGATTATCCATGGTAATTCTGACTTGTATGAGGTGGTAGGCAACAAACCTTTTTTTGTGTACAGGAATTCATTTAACATCAAAAAAGCACTAGAACAGCATCCTTGTAAATTAGGATCTCATTGTTCTACAGTTAAAGGTATGTTTCCATGCAATAACTGTAGCACTTGTAGATTCATAGCCAAAGGACCTATGATTATGCTAGAGAGTACAGACCTTACTTTTTCTGTTCCCGAATATGTAACATGCAAGACCAAGGGGGTAGTTTATTTAGGTCTTTGTAGTTCATGCCCTGCATTTTATGTAGGGATGACTACGAGGAGCCTACATACACGTATCGTGGAACATGTGTACAATATTAAAACAAAAAATGAAAATAGTGCACTCTTTAGACATTCTAGTCAATGTTTGAATTTTAAAAAATTTTTGTTTACAGTGTTAGAGGTAGTTCATTCTGATTTGAGAGGGGGTGACTTTAAAAAGTTGGTTGAACAGAGAGAAGCCAGGTGGCAGATAAAACTCTTTGCTGATAAAACCCCTGGTTTGAACGAGGCAGTCAACATTAAATGTTTCTTAAATAATGACTTGTCTAGTATTGATAAAGATAAAGTATCTATTTCTACATTTTTTGCATAAAATCGATTTAATGTTTTTAATACAGCCATCAGCTTTTTACTAATCAAAGTTTTTTTAATTGTTTAATTGTTTGACCAATCAGTTACTATGAGTAATTTACTGTTTTGTACTTAAATGTGAGTTTTTATGTTTTAACTATTCTGATGAAGTCCAAGGACGAAAGCGGATATTAAAATTTATTAGTTACGCTATTTTTTTGAAGCTTTGCTGAATTTACATCTTGGTTTCTCTGCTAGTTATTTTCTGTGGTTACGTGCCTTTGTGGTTTTTATTGAGTGATATCATGGAACTGCACTGAATCTGAACTGATGGAAGTGGTAAATTTCAGGAAGGAGGTGGAGTTACTGATGTAATGGATAAACTCTGTCAGTTTAGATTTCCCACTTTGCCAGACTATGAATACATCATGAATAAAGCAAAGGTAGCTGGTCACAAATCTCCCATATTCACTTTGCAGTACAAATTCCTTCTACCACTTGCCTAAGGCTACATTGGCCAGGATAGGGGCCATAGTCACACCAATGGCTATCCCCTCATCTGTTTGTAAGCCTGGTCATTGAACCTGAAAAACTTGTAACGCAACAATAAGTTTAGTAGCTTTCTCAAGCATTTAGTTTGCCCTTGTATAGCATTGTTATTTCTGCTATAAGCCTCTCTAGCTTCTTCAGTACAGTACTTGTGGTAACACAGCATATATTGCTTCATCATCAATAGTTACCAATATACTTTGCTCACTCACATGCACTTCTTTTACATTTCTTAAAAAAAAAAAAAAAAAAAAAAAAAACAAGTGAATCTAAAATAAAAGATGAGTTCTTTTCAGCAAGTGTGGAATAAAATCTATGTATATGGCAGTGGCCTCTGATATGGAACCTCCACTTGCAATAACAGGTCTGTAAGGTGGCTCTTCCCTATTGTTATGGGGTTTAGGAATCCCCAAAAAAGCAAGGCAACATAAGGTGAGAAGTGTTCAAATACCCAAAAAAGTTTACACTAATAAGTTTTTCACTAAGCATTGAGGTTAGCTTATCCTTCCATTTTATATACACAGTTTTAACCTCCTCAAATGAATGTTTAGAATAAAATGCAGGTGTGTTTAGCATGTTCTCCATTTTCATTATATAACTGTCAGTATCTGTGATAAGTATGCTCCCACCCTTGTCAGCCTTCATAACACTTCCAGTTCTATCATTGCTCACATTCTTACGTGATAATATGTCATCCTTTGAAATATTATAAAATTTACATTTTGGTGTTTTTGAGAGCCTTTCTTATGTCAAGCTTGCATTTTGTCTCAAAGGCTGCAATTGTGGGATGCACCGGGGAGAAAAAAATACTGGGTCTTTTAATTTTTTCCTCAATGGGTTTATCTTCCTCCGTGCAATTTTTCTCATGAAATGCAAGTTTCAAATTCAACTTCCTTACAAGAAACCACTTTCAGCACTTAAAGAAACAGAGGACTTATATTCATACCTCAGGGAAGGAGCAATGAGACACAGACAACCACTGATTTAAAAATGTATGTGAGAAAGTTGAATTTGAAACTGGAAAGAAATAGATAAATACAGCAGCTCTGGAATTGCATTTGAGTCTATGATGATATAATGCTGTTGTAGCTGTGAAACTGAGCAACACCGGCAAAAGCAATTGTCAATGGCTTCCCACAAAAGTGATGCCATAATAATGTCACTTTTTCATTGTTGGAGGGGATAAATCAGGTATAATGTGAGAGTGGGAAGAGTGTCTCCCTTCCCCGTATTTATGTTCCTGAGCATGGACATGTTGAATTTGACTGATTGCTAGTTACATTGATTGTTATGTGGATTACTGTCTTCTGTATTGGCAGTCCTACTGGTGTCTAGCATCACGTAATGAATCATCAGTGTGAGTTAAGAATTAATGCATTCCAGATATAATTCACTTTTGCAATGCTGTGGATAAATTTGGATTTCCAGAAATTTGGGATACTTAAACTTGATTTGTCACACTAATTCTTTTTCAACTAATATGTATCGGTATCGACATTCCCTCTCATCAAGGAGCATTCTTTCTTCAAACATATAATTCAAAGCACTGAAAGTCATCACATGCTGGTCTGCACCTGTATACACTGTTGCAGGTACCTTTGGCCTTGATGGCATAAAGGTATTCAGTATTTCTGGGACTGGATTATAATTCTGATTTAAAATACGTATTGGAGAACTGATGTTTGAGGTTTATGATGTTTTCATCTTATTATACAAAGCTTAAAGTATGTGTTGTGTAGTATATGCACTTATAATGTATTGATTGATTTTATTACAACTGTCACACAAAATTTCACTTACTTTGATTTGATCAACTGATGAATCCCATTGTTCAGCAGTGACAAGTAGCTTCCTTCACTACCATGGCTAATGAAATCCCATTCATTAGGAACTAAAACATTCACTTGTTTCTATTGTTTAAATAAAGTATGTTTGAACATTAGAGCTCCAAGTGGATGTTTATTTTATTCACAGAATAATTGTCTTGACTTGTTTTTGTTACTCTGTTGCAGAAAACATGTTGTACATATGTTCTGCTTACTGAGTGGTGATAAACTTGTATGGTACTGCATAAAACTTTTTCCAGGGATTTATCCTAATTACTATTACAGAATCAGTCAATGATTTTTGACTGTTAGCATCTTAAAAATTACCACTCAGAAAAGTGTAACTGTTTTAGGAGTATTTTAGTATACAGCCTTCTTTCAAAGGAGGGCTATTTCTATATAATGGCATATTTAAAAAGTAATTTGGGTATTTAATTTTGTTTTCTTTCTGTTGGTATAAACAAAAATGTCAGAACATTATTTTTGACAAACATTGATAAATACAAACTAAAAAACATTTCTTGACCAGTTTGAGAAAGTGTCAGTTATATTAATCACGTTAAAACTGTTGAACACTTAAAAGTAACCAGATACAACCAAATACTGCATAGTTTGATATGTATTACAACATTTTTCTGTAGACACATCTGGTACAGAAGACCAGAATCTCCTCATACAAGTACATAAAGCTTGAGAGAGCTGTGTTGCAATGCCCCCCTTTTGCTGTTGTTAACACACCTCAAAGTTGCACTACTTTGAATGTGGGGTTCATTGTATAATCAGTTTTAGCAGTACAGTGATAGGTGAAGCATTGCATTATAAAGTGTGCAACACCCGCTTTTACTATTGTAGCACATCACAAACCTGCACCATTTTGAGGTAAATTATAGGTGCATTTTTTTTTTGTTTTGTTTTTTTTGCCCAAACACACACACGCACAGACAAATACATGCACACTTTAAGCATAAATATTAGTTCACTTCTTCATACCTTAGTCAGTAGGGTGCATTCAGATTGGCATTAGGATGCTAGATTTAGCAGTTAGAAATGTAAGTGTGCAAACCTGAATAAAACTTCATATTCTCTCTCTTTTGTTATTCTTTGTTACAGAGATAATGGAAGACACTGTGCCATAGACTCTACCATGGACTGCATGATATGTACATGGAAGAAGATGCAGACTCTGCTTTCAAGTTGTAACCATGCAATATCAACCTATAATCATGTACAGGACTCGTGTCATTAACATGCACTGCTGCAAGTAGTAAAATGCTGCTTTTTGTGAAAGGAGGAAAAGCTTTCAGAAAGCATATCCGTACAGCACTTTGACTAGAAGAACTATAAAATAATGGGTTCAAAGGTATCCTGCCTGTATATTTTGACCGTCATTTGCTGGGCCAGTGCCTTGTGGTTCTTAAGTGTGACTCGCCCTACTGCTTCATATACAAGCCAAGGATTGTCCCATCATGTGACAGTGATTAGGAAGAATTCAACATTTAACAATATTCGAACTCGGCCCATAAACCCCCATGCTTTTGAGTTTATTATAAACGAACCTCAGAAGTGTGAAAAAGCAAGTCCTTTCTTAGTTATCTTGATAAGCACAGTTCACAAAGAATTTGATGCAAGACAAGCGATTCGAGAAACATGGGGCAATGAAAGCACCTTTAAAGGCATTAAAATCATCACACTCTTTCTTCTAGGAAAGAACATAGATCCCGTGTTAAATCAGATGGTTGAACAGGAAAGTCAGATTTTTCACGATATAATTGTTGAAGATTTCATAGATTCCTACCATAACCTAACTCTCAAAACTTTAATGGGAATGCGATGGATTGCCACATATTGTCCAAAAGCCAAGTATGTTATGAAAACAGACAGTGACATTTTTGTAAATATGGACAACCTTGTATACAAACTGTTAAAACCAAGTACCAAACCAAGACGGAGGTACTTTACTGGATATGTCATCAATGGCAGACCAATCCGAGATGTTCGCAGTAAATGGTATATGCCACGAGACTTGTATCCCGACAGTAATTATCCACCCTTCTGTTCAGGGACAGGCTATGTGTTTTCTGCTGATGTAGCAGAACTGATTTACAAAACATCTCTTCATACAAGGCTGCTTTACCTTGAAGATGTGTATGTAGGACTATGCCTGCGAAAGCTTGGTATTCACCCTTTTCAGAACAGTGGTTTCAATCACTGGAAAATGGCCTATAGCTTATGTAGGTACAGGAGAGTTGTTACAGTGCATCAGATTTCTCCAGAAGAAATGCACAGAATCTGGAATGACATGACCAGTAAAAAGCATCTAAGATGTTAAATTTTAGAGATGTAAATACTTGCTCAATCAGTAGTTGACATAAATTACTAAGAAGGGGTGAGAGCAAATACATCCTGAAGTAAAGCACATTTTACTTTTATGTGCTGGTTATTAAGGAAAGAAACTGTTGTGCACCAGCTTTCATTGATGCAGTGTTTCATTTTTTTTACAATGTACAACACTATACTACAGTGTTTATTTAATACTCTTTTAGTTTAATTGAAATTGCAAACTATTAGAATTAATTTAATGTTGGCTTTGGATCAAGTTTTATCAGTTAATTTAAAATTATGGATCTAAATGTATTTTTGTTAATTACTTTTTCACACTAACCACATTGTTATAGTTATAATGTTAGTGTTTTGTTTTTCCTATTTCCATTGTTAAACATTTGACGTAGAGTAATGGTTTCTATCCTTTAGTTTGCAGTACAGCTGTTCTTAAGCAAATCTAGTTGGCAGCTAAAGGTAATGAAGATGTTATGCATTATTATACGTTATGTGCTTGGTATGCTTTGGGAACTATATTTCATCTGAACTGCACAGAGTAACTTTGCTGTCTCAAATGGAGCAGAGCACAAGTACATAAACATTGGGGGGGGGGGTCTTAGTAAACTGGACACAAGCAAAATAGCTAACTACCAGCACTGTCTGAAAACAAAAGGTGGCTAGAGGTAAAAAGGCAGAAATTGGTTTTCTTGGGGGGGGGGGGGGCAAATGTATCACCATGTAAGGGACTGTAAAAATTTTACTCGCTATAATCTTAATATAATCAGTTCTGAAGTTGATCCATTTTTAGAAAGAATAGGCAACTCGCTTTGAAGGGTTCTTAATCAGACATGTTCTTTTAGCCAGACACTGTCTTTGCATCAGAATAACCTATTGTCATACTGATTTTGTCAATAACCTATTGTCATACTGATTTTGTCATGCCCTGTGTCAAAGATATTTAAAAATATTCAATAACGTGTTCCTGTCTGTCATCAAACATCTTAATGATTTGTACAAAGAGCAAAGTGACCTCTTTCTTATTGCCTCCCGGTCCCCCACCACCACAAGTTCTAGAGAGCAGACCTGTCTTCTGTGTAGAATATGTGCAATTCAACATTATCATGTAGGATGTCATAATAAATATGTAGGCAGTCATCTAATCCAAAACAGTATTTTGTTCTAGCTTAGTGTAGCAGAGACTGCATATATTGTTAACAAAAAAAAACATTTTTTACTACCACATATTTTTTAAATGTATTACTTTCCAAAGAAAACATTAATTTCAGTTATGTTTCATACCAAACCTCTGGCTCTAAGGCCACTTCTTTCATATTATCTAAGCTTAAAATTTGAATTCATATTTTTTTACTGTTGGAGATTATATATCTTGGGCCACCACAAAGCACTTTCACTTCTCTCAGATCTGTTATCATCTCGAAAAGTATTTCTTCTGAGTTTTCTTATACATTCTTATACCAGTTTTATAAATCAGAGGTGCACACCTGCAGGTCTTTGCTTTTGGAGAAACCCGAGTCATTCAGAATGACAACTTCCTTGTGTCTATACTAGATCCATAGCTAAGAAATCCAAGTGAAAATTATTTTTGCAGTTGCAGTTGTAGTAGCTACTTATTGCCATCAAGACATGTAGAGAAATAAAACACTAACAACCATTTCTGTGTGTCTACTTTGAAACATATAACTGACTTAACCTGCAAACATTATTGAGTAATGGAAATGTTCCACTGCCATTTTAGTAATGCAGGTGCAACTCACATGGGATAATTTTCAAAAACAAATTTGTTTCAGATCTGTACAATGTTAAATATCACAAGTTCTGTGCTCACCCCTTCTTCTGCAGTAAGTTTGCAATGACTACCTTAGTATGAGTTTCATGTCAATGAGCGGTCTTATTACATATCTATGATACCACACTGTGTCACAACTATTTTTGTACTAATTATCTCTGCCGTGTAGAATTACATGTCAGGATATTATGTTCTCTGCCTCTTTTCATACATGTGATTACAGCTTTTATGTACCCATGCATTCTCTTTACCATGTAGCATATGCCTCCTCATTATGAACATAGATCCTGATTTTCCTATAGGTAAACTACTGTAAGAGAATGTCTCACCTGTGATATAGGGCACTGAGGTTAACTGCTGTCCTGACTGGGGCTGCTAAACTTTAGTGATCCACAGAATACTTCCTTCAGCTTTTTGTAGGTAGAATTTCAGTCTGATGTCCTGTAAGTTTTCAGAGAGTCTGCTTTCTTAACAGGTTTGTCAGAAGAATGGCTAAGTACAACTGTGAAAAGGAAAGATTATTACATTAATTATCTTTTTATGGGGAAGGAGAGGACTGAGTCTGAATGTCATCACTTCTAATGTATGAGATCTGTTAACTGACATGTCAAACATTTATGGAATTCCTGTGCAGCTAAAAACCATTAGCTGACTTTTCCTCTTCAGTGCATATCTTGCCTACAGCCTCAGGAGATCTGGAGGGATTGTCAACAACAAAAAGACATCATGTATGTTTAGCCTTTTTATGATTGGGTGCCTACATTTCCCTTTGTGTCCATGGATAGTTTAAATGGTTCATTAATAAAAAAACTGTATCTGTAAAATATCTGTAGTCCTTTCCCTTTATATTCCTATATTTCTCTAATGAAACTTTCAATTTTTCCATCTTTTTTAAAGTCATCTGTTATTAGTGACAACAGATAGCAGAAGCAGTTACCATCTCTTGCATCTGCCATACTGAGACTTCTGTAAGATCAGAGTTGTTTGCAGTCTGACATTTAGACTCATGACTAGGTTTATCATAAGTATACTTTGAAGACCTTTCTCCATCATAATTGCCACGTATCTTTTCACTGAAATGAAGGTAGTGTCCTTCAGTCCCAGAACTGATGTCCAGTTTATTGGAACCTTTATTACATGTTCTAGAAACATTACTTTGTCCAGATTTGACTGGCAGAATGAAAAATCACACTTCCAAGCATACAAAACAACTTCAGACATGTACTGCAGTGGTTACCTGTTATGATATGTCTACATAGACACATTTCAGCCTTTTCTGTCTTCCCCTCAGTTGGAGCTAGCTGTCTTCCTACTAGTGCATAACATACTGTCAAGCAATGACCTGGGAGTACACTTTCAGCCCTGAACAACTCAGTTATTTTACACTACCCATACAGTTTCAGTCTTGATATTAACATCCTCTTTGGAAATTTTCCTTAGCTTGTTGCCTATAACACTTGATCCTACAATCAAAATGCCCCCATTGCAGTCATTTATGCCACATCTCCTTGATTGTCATTTCACTCCTTCTCCAAGCACTACTGTTGGATATGATTCTATGCTTCCTTGTGCAAATTGGTGCCCCAGAACACATTCATTTCTCCTTTGTTATTGCTTTTATATTTTCTGGCTGTACTCTCTTAAGAGGTCTAATTCTCATTGGTTTCCATTCTTATTAAGTGTTATTCCAAGGACCATATTTGCGATCCTTATAATAAGGGAACTGAAAGTGTTAATGTTGGAGACTATATACTTAGTGTGAGGTTTTGGTAGCTCAAGGTATTTCCCTTATTCCAAAATGCAGTGATCTTGAAGTTAGTTTGAAAGTAACAAGGGTGTCCCCCCAGTGGCAGGTTTTGACATTTGACATTTTTTTCTCTTGAACTACAGTTTATTTTTAATATGTGGGACCCACAATTTCAGATCTTGTTCTTGACAGGAAACACCTGAGGAGGCCTCAAGCTCAGTTATAGCATATGCACTCACTATATCAGTTGGTCCTCATAGTCACCTTGTACAGTGGATGCTTTTTACCCTTCTTTCATCTGCTTGTGCCAAATGTGGCCACTCCTTCCCATGTCTGTGAATGGATCTAACTGTAGGTCTGACAAATATTTAATTGTTATATTCATCTGTATTGTTCATAAGTACTTACTAGACTATTAATCTGTGAGGATATTAAGAAGCCTAGCTTTACATTCCCATGATAGTTTTTAGCACTTATATTTTGCATACAAATAACCCAGAAAAAGGCCTGAACAAGGATATGTTGGGACATTTACATGTTTACTCTATCTGAAAGGGATAAGGGTGCTAAATCATGGGTGAATTCATGGTCACACATCCTTTCTTCTGAATTATATTAAAATACAGTAAAGTAAGTATTTGTTTTAAGGAGAGTGGAAGGTGGTTTTATACAAGTCAAATTCTCTGTGATACTAACCTATCCCTCCAGTATGTCTTTTTTTTTGCAAAAGAGATTGAGATTCCTTGAGTAGGTGTTTATGATACCATTTTACTTACGAATGTGTAATCAGTCTGACAGAATAGGGACTATTGAAGCTCAATACGTAAGGCAGAGGGCATCTCTCAGTAGCCTGTACGATACTGAGAATAGGGTCAAGGCTTTTAGATAGTTTGCCATTTTTTATACAATTTGGGCCATTGGTTTTTAGTGAGAATGAGTTGTGGTATTCCAGATGTGACAAGTTTTTGGACAGGTACTTACTGAAAGGAACATTAAACTAAATGGTTGGTCTAATGAGTGCTGAATCATCTTCAAAATATAATATTCACCTTCAAATATAAGCTGTACAATGAAAAAGAGCTTCCTTACAACAGTGGGCACATGATAACTAAAGGACATTTCATTACTGACATAGGTTCCCAGATCACTAACTACAGGATTCATTTGTCAATGTGGTGGTTACAAGGGGATCATGCTAACTGAAGGATAAGATTGTAAACTTCTTGGCATTTTATTTTAGTCCACGGTTTTGACATTAGCTATTTGATTGGGACAGATTTTGAGTCTTTTGTTTCCTGTCTTTCAGGTTATTCTTAATCAGAGAATAGGGTAAATGAGTGTCGCAGGACTTAATTCATCTACCTAACCTATTCCAGCAGGAGGCATGTGCATCAACAACAAGAGAAATGACAAAAACATCTAAAGTATACTGAGCTGGTGATATCAGAAAAGGAAGCCCCAACACTTATTCATTGTAGATGGCCTTCCTAACAGATGTACAGACATGGTAAAGAAATTGCTACTGCTGTTTCTACTTAATATTCTTCAGGGCCTTTGCTTAACTCTGTTAAATTTCTACTTTTAAGCTTAAACGAAATTGGGCCAAACACATTCTAGCAGCCTTGTTGTTTTTATCATTCAGTACCACCACTATTAAACATACTAGAAAATTCTTGCAAAATATAAGTATTAAAATCTAGTGTATGCTGTCAGACGTCTGATGTGCATCCCTACAATAAACTGTACACCTAACATATCTGGTGTTTTTAAAATCAAATTCTGATAGCCTACATGCCTGTACTGCTGCAATATTTCAGAATTAATGAAAGGACCTCTGTAGCATTATTTTTAGTTTGCTGCAACATTTCACAGACTTTATCCTGAAGTACATAATAGTGTTTTCTCTTGCTTTGATTTTTTTCTACCCTGTTTGGTTCTACGTTAGGATCCCCTGCTGGTGAAATGTTTCGATCTTATACAATATAAATGATTCATACTCACAATATTTCTGCTCATTTCATTTCCTGCCAGCCTTGATGTTTTGTACATTGTGTGGACTTCATACTGTGGAGTCAGTTCATACAGTGTTAATTCCCACAGGTCAGTAGACTCACCTTACGTTGGTGCAGACTTTGCTTTCAATACTTGAAGGCAAGGTCGTTTAGGCTGTAGGGGTCCTATTTGTTACAGATTGTTTCCATTTTTGCAGGACTGCAATAATAATGTTGTCTATATCACCATCATTAATGGCTTCTGTTGTTAAAGCCTAGCACTTCTATCTTTTTGTCAGCCTACGTTGTATAGTCTTCTGTTATCAAGGCTTCTAAGAGGTCAGTATCCTTTGCACTGTTACAGAACATCTTTCCCATAACTGAGCAGTATTTACACATTTCCTGTTTGTGATATGTGCCATAGAATGGCACAATAAATGTGCCAAGCACAGAGCTGTACAAGTAAAAAAAAAAAAGTGTCCCCGAAATAATACTTCCTTTCTAAGTGCCAGACTCCTAGTTTTAGTGATTTCAACAAAAGAATGGGTGAAACTCTTTCCCTGAGTAAGTAGTTTGACAATTCTTTGATGTTCTTTGCTACTACCAACAGGATATGATAAATCTTCTCATACTGAATGAGCTCTTTTATGCTGCTCATAGCTAAACACCATCTCTACTCTAAGACAAGTTTAGTGGACTTAAAAACATCCAGCGCTGATCACATATCAATGATACATGACAGTGAGCAAGTTTCTGCATACATCAGCCAATCAGAGCTCTAGATGAAGGTATTCATGCTGACTTGCAGAACTATGGTGTTTTTCTTTATTGGTTGCTGTGCTTTATACTGTCAGTGTCTGTTACATGATCCCTGGTTACAACATTTTTATCTGACCTCTTAGTTGTGCCAGTCACTGGGCACTGCCCTCCAGAAAAAATATTCAGCAGTAGCTTGCAAAATCACTTTCTTCAGTCTTAAATAGCGTATGTGCACCCATATACTTCCATATCTCCCAACAACTACCAAGCCATCTTGGTCAGCAACAGCTCTGGGGCCTCCTGTTCTACAGATTTCAGTAATTCATTATCCATCCCTTTTCTTTTGCTTTTCTGACATGGAAACTAACTGGTATGTAACACATTCTTCTTCAGGAATTAATTCTGATTGTTGCATTTTAACATGAAATCTTGCTTGTGAAGTACCATTAGTGTTGTCTTTATGTTTAGGTGCCATATGAATGAGTTCCCGTAAGCCATTATCTCCCATTACACATTTTGATACAGTATAAAGCTGTTTGTATAGTTTTAAATTGGATGTTCTTTGGATAGCATCCTAATTAATATTGTGTTAAGCCATAAGATTTATTCCAAGCCCAGGGATTGTGCATTAGCACAAACAGCAATATTTATAATCAGAGGATTTGGATACTGAAATTATAATTAATTGTGAAAGACCAATATTACAATTAATATGCATCAGTCCAGAAAAATAACTTTGTTTAATATAATGTTGCACAGGTCTGTATACTTTACTCTGGGGAAAGTAATTCTTACAGAGTTTTGCAGTTCATATGACCCTGTAGGTTCAAGGTTGGAGACAGCTGCTCCACTTTTCATACAGCAAAAATGATCAGATTATGGCTTGAAGCATAAAATAATTAATTATTTGTGAGAGAAGTGTTTATGAAAGCAACATGTGTCATGTATTATGCGTAGATTGTCGTATTTGTTTATCAAAAGATGTATATATGCGTTCAGGCAGTATTTTGCTGTAAAACTGCAGTGTTTCATGTTACTGTATTTCTCATGGTTGTGAGACATTTATAACTGTATTGACACAATGACAATACTGATGATATCTATATTTTATATAGATCTCATGAAAATTATTGTTATTTCAGAGGTGCTATGCACAGTTTACTTCATTAAGTCACCAGTATTTGAAGAAATATTACATTGAAGCATGACTTTAACACCTGTAGTCTGTCAAAAGCCACAGTCCTGTAAAAAGATTCAAACTTTTTATGAGAAGAATACATATGGACTATTAGATTTTTAAATATCATATAAAAAACTTGCATGAACTGTAGTTATCATATACATATTCTGTTAAGAGTGTAAATAAAGCTTGGTAAATGTGTATACTTTACACTTAACGTTGTTGATGTGTGCCTTCACCTGAGGCTGAAAACCATTCCACTTTATAACATAACTCTCATTTACTCTGTTGTATGTATAATATGTTTAAGCTCTAGGTCATACATAGTACAAGGTCCAGAGATGGTCAGGATGGAGCTTCTGGCTCCCTGACATTAGTACTAGTAAGAAAAAACTATTCAGTATCTTGGTATGTCAAGAATAAATGGTTTAGAATTTTTCTGTTGTGTATGAGATGGAATGCATACAATGTAGCATTTGATGATGTTTGTGGTGTACAACTACCTAGTTAATCAGCCTGCCAGGGTGACCTAGTGTATACTGTTACCGATTTATACAGAATTACAACACCAGCTCACAAAGGTTACAGGTACATAAATGAATGCTGCTTTCTTAAATGTTCTAATTCCTGCTGTAGTAAGTTACTGCATTGTGAATATATACAAACTAGAAAAAAACTCATAAAATTGAATGTTTTATTCAAGCAGATAGCATTCAGATTAAATGCTGTGTTTTATTAAGTCATTATCTACTATCTAGTTTGATAAGTGTGTGTGTGTGTGTGTGTGTGTGTGTGTGTGTGTGTGTGTGTGTGTGTGTGCGTGTGTGTGTGCGTGTGTGTGTGTGTGTGTGTGTGTCTGTGCATGTATGTGTGTGTGTGTGTCATACTTGTTACCTACACACACACACACACACACACACACATACATACACACGCACTAATAGTTAGCTATGCTAGTAGAAACCAAATGGTCTCTGAAACCAGTCTTTCACATTTAATTTGAGGTTTATTTACAAAGGTGAACATAAAATTTACTTGCAAAAACATAGTCCTGAATGAAGTGCTTGTCTGGTTCAGTAAATGATCTTGTAAGCAGAAGTCCACAAAATTCAGTCACTTTATAACAGGTTACTGTTGGGTGGATGAATATTAAACTCTTGAGCATCATTTGCCCAGAATTGAACCTGCCAAGGATTGGAGTTCCTTCATAGTAAATCACTGTTGATGAGTAGTGCCAGCAGTGATGCCCTTTACAAGAAGGTTTTCCCTTCTTTGAGCTGGTGCAACTGTGGAGTTGATGTATATAAGCTTGTGTGGTGTGGGGGACTTTTTCCCACATCACTAGGTGCAAGGTAGGCTTGCCCACTACAAAACAATAAAAGTATTTTTTCTGCAATCTTTTTCAGGGAATGGATTCTGATCTTCGGCATATTAAATTTCATCCACTCATACCTTAAACCCATTTATAAGAGTTCACATAGATTTCTTTCTAAAGTTCAGTTCAGTGTGGTCCCTATTTAGTCAGTATAATGTTAATATTCCTTTGAACTGATTATGTTCAAAGCCTGAGAACCAAGTTTGACAAACTGACCGGGACAATAAAACAATGACAATTATAAATCTGTATAAAAGTTCAAACCAGGGAGCTATCACGGCATCAGTGACACAGAAGATAATTACAGGTTTCAAATGATGCAGATAAAGTCCATATGATGCAAATAAAGTCCAAAATCCAAACTAAAACGTAAAAATATGCAGCTTTTATTAACGTAGGTGAGCGCTTTCACTAAGTAGCTTCATCAGACCTTATAACCACAGAAAACATCAGCTCTTATATACACAAAAAAATGCTAACCCGCCTAAAAATCAATTACTGAATGAACTAATTAGTATGCATTCTTAAAGGTAAAGGATGCAATCAGTACAATTCTAACATAAAAAGCAAAAAAAACAAATACAAATATATATGTGTATCAAAGGATGCATGTAATAAGGAAAAAATACATGCAGATAAAAAGACCTGCATATAAAAATATATATAAAAATATATATAAAAATATATATAAAAAACACACACCCATAATATAAAACAAATATAACCATATTTACATTACAACTATTTATGCAATCTCCTCCTTTTTAAAGCAGGCTTAATGGAGGCTTTCTCATTAAGCCCTGAACCCCTATCCACTTACAAAATAATGATCCAACAAGTTTCTCTATATTCTGTATATGTCCTGATATCACCTTCTCTTGTACTAACATTAATGGATTCAATGACCCTAAAGCTAAAGGTGTGTTGTGGACCTAGGCCATTAACATGTTTAGATAGGGCATTATTAGGGAGGTTCTTCCTGATGTTATAGAGATGTTCCCTCATCCTGTCTCGTAGGACCCTATCTGTTTTTCCCACATAAAATGCTCCACAAAGGCTGCATTCAGCAAGGTAGACCACATGTGAGGTCAAACAGTGGTGATGGCCTCTAAACCTAAAGCTCTTATGCAAGTCAGGATGAAGGAAATCCTCCCTAGTATTAATGTAACAACAAAATTTACAAGAACCACATGGATCAGTATGACCAAATTCAACGCTCACCTTACTCTGTTGACTATTACATAACATCCTATTAAGGTTCTTATGATTCTTAAATCTGAATCTAGGGACCTCACCTACAATATTCCCTATATCACCATTAACTAACAAAATCGGCCAATACTGTTGGAAAAGTTTAGTAACAAAACTAGTATCACTAGAATAATGTAGAGGAATTTTAACAGGCCTAGTAGTTCTATCACAGGCAAATGCAGTAGATGAAATATTAGGACTAAAATAAGGTTTCACTCTCGTCTCCCTCAGTAAAACCAGATCTTCCCATTTTCTTTGTAACTCTGTATGAGAATAACCCCTTTCCAAGAGGTTATCATAGATCTTTGACAATTCACAATGAAAGCCTGAATCCAGAGGATTCATCCTTGAGGCTCTAATACCTTGGCCTCTTATCAAGTTTTTAAACACATAGCCTGGATGCATACTTGTCCTATAGAGTAAGGAGTTCCTATAACAGGGTTTCTGATACACCCCTGTATTAATAATGCCTGAATCTAACTTCTGAACGAAAACATCTAAATATTCAATAAACTCAAACGAAAATTTATAAGTAAAACTCAGACAATTAGTCAAACTATTCACAACTTCAAAAAAACTCACAAAATGATTGCTGGGAGCCTCCCCATAAAATAAACAAATCATCAACGAAACGCCTATAAAAAAGAACGTCTTCATTGAATTGAGATTGTAAAAACAATACATCATCCTCCCATTGAGCTAGAAACATATTGGCATAGCTAATGGCACAGGATGTGCCCATAGCTATGCCATGTTTCTGTAGGTAGATATCCTTCCCAAAACTAAACACATTGTTACTAAGTACTGTTTCTCAAAAGAAACAGATGAGATCTATCTTTGTATTTGAATAATCACTATGTATACTCAAATATTTTTTCATAGACTGAATACCATAATCATTGGGTATCATAGTAAATAAAGATGTTACATCCATAGTAACAAAAGCTATATTGCTAGGATCTGGGACATCCTTCAAGTATTGAAAATTGTGGTTCTTGTAAATTTTGTTGTTACATTAATACTAGGGAGGATTTCCTTCATCCTGACTTGCATAAGAGCTTTAGGTTTAGAGGCCATCACCACTGTTTGACCTCACATGTGGTCTGTCTTGCTGAATGCAGCCTTTGTGGAGCATTTTATGTGGGAAAAACAGATAGGGTCCTACGAGACAGGATGAGGGAACATCTCTATAACATCAGGAAGAACCTCCCTAATAATGCCCAATCTAAATATGTTAATGGCCTAGGTCCACAACACACCTTTAGCTTTAGGGTCATTGAATCCATTAATGTTAGTACAAGAGAAGGTGATACCAGGACATATACAGAATATAGAGAAACTTGTTGGATCATTATTTTGCAAGTGGATAGGGGTTCAGGGCTTAATGAGAAAGCCTCCATTAAGCCTGCTTTAAAAAGGAGGAGATTGCATAAATAGTTGTAATGTAAATATGGTTATATTTGTTTTATATTATGGGTGTGTGTTTTTTATATATATTTTTATATATATTTTTTTATATATATTTTTATATATATTTTTATATGCAGGTCTTTTTATCTGCATGTATTTTTTCCTTCTTACATGCATCCTTTGATACACATATATATATTTGTATTTGTTTTTTTGCTTTTTATGTTAGAATTGTACTGATTGCATCCTTTACCTTTAAGAATGCATACTAATTAGTTCATTCAGTAATTGGTTTTTAGGCGGGTTAGCATTTTTATGTGTATAGAAGAGCTGATGTTTTCTGTGGTTATAAGGTCTGATTAAGCTACTTAGCGAAAGCGCTCACCTACGTTAATAAAAGCTGCATATTTTTACGTTTTAGTTTGGATTTTGGACTTTATTTGCATCATTTGAAACCTGTAATTATCTTCTGTGTCATTGATACCGTGATAGCTCCCTGGTTTGAACTGTTATACAGATTGATATTTCGTTTTTTACTTACCACGGAGCTTTTTTCCCTGGGACTGTTGTTGCTGTTTTGTTTGAATGAAAATTATAAATTTATTACAGTTGTTGACTATTGGATTATGGCAAGCTTTGAATTAAGCACTTTTACAAAATATGATACCTTAAAGTGTAATGGTATAGAAGGAGGTATGACCAACTAGGTATATAATACTATTTAATCTTATTTGGTTAAAAAAATATATGAGTCAAAATGGTTAGTCATTCAGATAAATGAAGGCACAGGAAACACTCATGTAAAATAATATTATGCTATCAAAGCCTAGATATAAATGCAAAAATACATTGGGAATATCTACAGAACCTAAATTAAACTCTGGACATGAAAAATGTTGTTCTAATGGGAGATTTAACTATCCCTATATTTCATGGGCTAATCTGACTACTAAAACATATTATGAAAAATAATTTGTAGATGTTTTATTACATGGGATGACACAACTAGTCTATGTAAATATCAGAGGTAAGAATATTTGGATAATATCGTTCTATTCACTTGCTGCAGTATTCTTAAGCTGGGGGATCTCCTGCCTGAAGACATCCCGACATTAGCCAGTATACAGACGGCTTGTACTACTGTAGGATACATAGGACATCACATGTAGGCTACAGTCGGACGTAGGCCATAAAAGTGACTTATGCACCATCCTCAGAACTTTTCTGTCACCAGTCAGAACACCATTCCAACCATCGGTTTGATCATTTCAGTGATTGCAACTTCAACCTTTGCCAGTAAGTGCCCCATTGGGGAACATTTTCTCTTTATTACTGTTTTGGTTATGTCATTCAAGAAGGGCAAGTGCCAGTGTGGAAGGCAAATTCCACATAAGGACAGCCATTCACAGTGTCTCTTTTGTTTAGGGGCTAGCCACGACCACAAGTCGTAGCATTTGCCAGTCCTTTGTATCCAAGACCCATAGAAGCAGGTTGTCCTCTCTTCCTGTTTATTTATGGAACCAATGGCTTCAGTTGTTAGCTAAGCATATGGAAGGTATCTCAAGGTCTGACACTGAGCTGTGAAGCACAAGGCCAAGAAACCATGGCCTACAGCTTCCACTGCACCTCCACCATTGCACGTTTCTCCTGAGGTGCTTGTCAGTCTGGAGGCACATCTGACTTCAGGCATGGATTCACAGGCCAAACCCAGTTCTGAATCTGTCTTGACTTCAGACGTGAGCACGTCTTTGGAGGTAGAACAGACTTCCAATCAGGATATCACTGGGGAACCTAGGTTCAAAAGTATGGAGGGTCCTGGGGGGGGGGGGTCCATGAACTCAAGTAAGAGAAGAGAATGAGTCAGACACTTTTGAATGCAGGCTTTTGTCTGGTCCTCTGACATTGCATAGGATTGTTTCTCCTGCAAAGAAAAAACACAAAACTAAGCATTTTATCTCCTGCCAGAGAGGCCCCTACAGATTGACAGGCCTTTTCCCAAAGCTTCTTTCAGACCTTCGTGGCATCTAAGCCACCTTCCTCTCAGCTTGCTCCTACAACTGCTCCCTGATCTTCTCAGAAAATGATTAGGGACAATGACTCCTTGATGAATTTTCCTCTGATAAAGAGGAATCTTTGGATTATTCAACACAAATTCCCCTCTCCTCAGGTATATGTTTCCACTGAAGACGAGTCAGACAGTCCTGATTCCCCTATGGAAAAGATATCTTTTGGTGAAACTCTTACACCTCCCAAATTTCTGATGACCAAAAAAGATACTATCTGCTATTATAAATTGATGTCCCTGGCCCCGCTGCAGTTCCATCAGTGCATCCTGCATTTCTGGCTGCCTTTCACAATGCTTCTCAAACCCCAAACTCCCAGGCTCTAGCTCCCAAGAAGCCAGATCACTTCTACAAGGTCCCTGAGGACTGTAAATTCCTCTTTAGGTGCCCTGCTGCAGATCCAGCAGTAATTTCTCTAGCTACAGATAAACCTTCTTGGATCCTTCCTTCTACCACCCTTCTTCCATCAGACAAAGAGAGTAGAGATTGGGTAAAAATGCCTATACTGCTACCACCTTGGCTTTCAGGGCCATCAGTTGTCAGACATGTATGACCATGTACTCCTTAGAGCTTTTGTCTCAGGCATCTAATGCCATTGCAGATCTTCCAGATTCTGAAGGAAAAGCCTTGGCTCTGTCTATCCTGGGAGCTTCCTCCCAAGTGGCAAGACACTCCATTAAATGCAGCCGTGATGCTACAGAGGCTTGTGCCAGGGCAGCTGCTAATGGTTCAGTTCTCAGAAGATTTTCCTGGCTTAGATTGCGACCCCTCCAGGATTACTTCAAATCTAAATTAACGGATGCACCATTAGATAATTCAACCTTCTTTAGTCAGGCAACAGCTTCTTTATTTTATGTCCCTACAGGAAAACAACAAGGAACTCAAGAAGATGAAACACATCCTGGTTTCTCTTGTGCCCAGGTTCCATAGGAATTTCCCATCTAAACTGATTATATATATAAAGTAAAAACTTTTTTCCCTCATAGTAATAACATGTATTTCATAGGAAAAAAAAAAAAAAAAAATATATATATATATATATATATATATATATATATATATGTGGTAGAACTGTTTTTCTTTTACAGTACAAAGGTTTGGTGACCATAGTAACAGTGTGATATTTTTAGAACAAAGCATCTGCAAGTACAGAAAAGAAATATGAAGTAAAGAAGTGTGATAGCTTAAACAGAATGTGCTTGTGTGGAACAAAAATTATTATACTTCTGAATGTTGTAACTAATGGCATTAACAATAGAGGCTTGATAAAATATCCTAAACAGTGTTTAGAAGCTAATGAGAGGGAGGGAAATGAGTGACAATGGAGATATTTTTAAGCATAACATTTTCTTCTTGGTATTAATGAAGATGGGTTTGAAATAGATGCAGTAGAATGTGGAAAAAGTAGAAACAGGTGGGTGAATGAGAACAGGGGTGCACTGAGAGTGGCATCAGCCCCTCTAACTATTGAAAGCCCTGATGATACAGAAATTGTGTGTTTTTTCATGTAGAAAACTGGGACATATCAAGCAAGACTGTGTATACTACAGTAATTGGAAAATAGGCAGATAAAGAAAGAAGAAATAGAAGTCATGAAGGAAAAGCAAAAGCAAAAGTTGCAGGAAGCATTTCATAATAAGGCAAGAGGGAATACTGAATTGCAGCAATATGACAGTGAAGGCAATGTAAGAAATGAAAGTGAACTCAGTGTTAACTGACAGTGCATGACAATACAAATTAGCAAGGGAAACAGGGCAGTGCCCTGACAGATGAGCAAAGAGATAAGAGAGAAAGAATTTCAGACCTTATGTACAGAGACAAAAACAGACTGTTGAAAGTTAAAAGTTTTGATTACAGTAGGAGGTGCAAGGGATTACATTACAGTGACTGATTTAGCAAATTATTATTTTTTTTTTTTTTTTGCAGTACCACTTCAAACAAGGGAATGGCAAAGGTTTTCTTTTACCTTTGAAAATCAACAGCATGTTCTGACTAGATTTACTCAGGGTTTTCAGAACAGGCCTCTCATTTTTCATCAGATAGTAGTGACATTCTTACAGGATGTGAGTAAAGATGACAAGGTTATTCATTATATTGATGCCATTTTGATACAGTCAGAGACTATAGAAAAACACATATCACAGCTGAGAAAATTTCTGATACAGTTGTTGGTCTCAGCCATATGTGGTTCGAACTAGTAAAAGTTCGATCTGCTGAAGTAGATCCATATATATATATATATATATATATATATATATATATATATAATTTGATGGAACTGTTTTTCCTTCACAGTAACAGAAGTTTGTTAATAACAGTAAAAGTGTGATATTTTTAAAACAAAGCATCTGCAAGTACAGAAAACAAGTATGCAGTAAACAAGTGTGATTAGCTTAATAGAATGTGCTTGTCTGGAACAAACAGTGTTATACTTATGAATGTTTTTGTAACAAATGGCATTAACACTAGAGGGTTGTTAAAATATCATAAACAGTTGAATGTATACTGATATTCAAGAGACTTAACTTGTTAAAGAGAAATGGCTAACACAGCAGAAAAAGTTACATACTATCCTATCAATGAAAGAACATTTCACCCTGATGAAGAAATCGGTTTTCTCTGGATGAGATAAGAATTTAGAGAAAGAAAGCTTCAATGTAGGAAAAAAATGTTTTCATCAAGGACAAAGTTTTTAAACTAGATAAAAGTGACTGTAAAAGACTATTTGGTGAACAGTTTGTAATCTGAGTCAGCTGAGGAAGTGCAGTGTATCAGACAGTGATCTGTGTTATAAAGAAAATGTTTTTACTCTCACAGTAGTGCTTGGTTGACTTGTTTCAATAAATATTTTAAATATACGAATACACAGTTTTACAGTTAGTCTGTGTACCTGCTGATAATTCAATTTAACATAAACCTGTTTTTTTTCCATAGCCATGCACAGCACTCCTCTGGTAAGTCTTCGAGAGGAAGCAAGAGACAACAGAAGCCTAGGGGTTCACTAGCATGCTCACAGCAAACACCATCCTTTCCTGACAAAGTAAGGAGTTTGTGACTTCCCTGCAGATGTCTGGGCTGGGAAAGCATCTCCCAAGACAGCTGGGCTCTTTCTTTAATCAATAAAGGATATTTCATGGTTTGGCACTCCACCCCCACCTTCATGGACATCTCTCAACCCCCCCTGAGAGCAGCTGCCCCTCTTCCCAGAGCTCCTTTGAGAGCTTTGGCAACATGGCTGCATTCAAAAGGTTCTTCAAATCTCACGAGGGAAAGACTTCTGTTCAAAAATGTTCTTACATTCAAAAGGTTCTTCAAATCTCAAGAGGGAAAGACTTCTGTTCAAAAATGTTCTTAGTATCCAGAATGGGTGGCCACTGGAGACCAATCTTGGATTCATCCCATCTCACCACCTTCTTAAAGGTTCCATCCTTCAGAATCTTGACACTCCACAAGGATACATAGCATCTCTAGATATAAAAGATGCTTACCTTCACATCCCCATTCACCACATGTTCAGGAAATCTTACATTTTTCTCTGGGTTCCTGACATTTTCAATTCTTTGCCTTGGCCTTTGGTCTTTCTACAGCTTTAAGGCCATTTACGATATGTCTGGCTACAGTGATTGCACACTGCAGACTTTTGGGCATCCAGATGTTTCCATACCTAGATGACCTGCTCTTACAGGCACCAATTTCACACACTCTACCCCAAAACCTGGAGACCACCATTTCCCTCCTTGGAAAACTGGGATTCACCATCAGCTTCAGGAAGTCAGTCCTCACTCCTTCACAGGACCACATTTTACTGGGTTATCGAATCCAGACAGATATAATGAGAGTATCACTTCTACCTCCCCTTTGGTCCTTCTTTTACTCCCTTCTTCTCTTGACTCACATTATGGCCATGGAGTTCCTCAGGGCACTAGGATTTATAGCTTCAACCATTCCCATGGTACTGATGGCAAAACTCCACATGAGGAAATTCCAGTGGTTCCTCAGATTGGTGTGGACTCAGTATTCTCACCCATTAGAATACAAATTCCCCCTCATTCCTTGCCTAAAGAGGGAAACTGCTCTGGTGGATTCAACAGATAGACCAAAATCCAGGACTACCCCTGCATCCTCTCACCCCAGCCCTAGAACTCTACACAAATGCATTAGACATGGGCTGTGGAAGTGGCCTTGGGCAAATTTACAGTTCAGGGAATTTGGTCTCCCTCCCAAAAAACAAAACACATCAACATCAAGGGAATGCAAACATTGCTACTAGCTCTACAGCCATTTCACCCTCTTCATTGCCCAGACCCTCTACAATTGTTCGCAGACAACATGACACTCCGCTATCTCCTTTGCAGGCTGGCTCTTCTGGTATGGAAATTTCTTGCCAAATACCACATGACTATTCAACCAGTGTACATTCCCTCCAACCAGAATCTTGTGGCAGACTCCCTGAGCAGGTCCCACTAATGGATGCTTCACAGGGATGTGTTCCTGGACATAGTCCACTAATGGGGAATTCCTCAAATAGATTTATCTGCCTCCCCCCTGAACAGACAACTTCCAAAATTTTGTGCCAGAGTCCCAAGTCCTCTGGTTTGGAAGGTAGACAGCCTTTCCTTTTCTTGGAAGGTGATGTTTCCGTATGCATTCCCTTCCTCTATCAAAGGTCCTGTTCAAGATTCGACAGGACCAACCAAAACTCTTGCTGGTGACTCCCTTTTGGCCAAGACAGCACAGGTTCCCCCTCCTTCTGCATTTAGCCAATGGCCATCACCACAAATTACCCCATAGAGTGGACCTTTTCACATAGAACAAAGGATCCCTGATACATCCACATCTGTTAACACTACAGCTGACAATGTGGGTGATGGGATTCTAATCACCTTCCAACACCTATTGTCAGTGGATGTGCTCAGGGTTTTGCAGGAGGCCAGAAAACCCAATGCTAGCAAATTTTAGATTTCCAAGTGGAAAAGATTTTCACTCTGGTGTCTCTCTAAGAAACAAGACCCACTGAAAGTGGGAATCCCAGTGGTTCTGTTTTACTTGTGTGAATTGCTCTCTGCTGACTTGGCTTATTCTTCTATCAAGGCACACGTCAGCTATTTCTGCTTGTCAACCTCTATCACCCTCTCTAGTGTCCAGATTTGAGCTGAAACAATTCCTTAAGGGTGTCCTTCATATTATGCTTCCCAGGAAATGTATTCCTCCTCTTCTTTGGGACCTTAATTTTATTCTAGAAAAATTGATCCTGTTCAATTTTGAGCCCATATCTTTGGCCTCCCTCAAACATTGGTCTTGGAAGACTATTTTGCTAGTTTCCTAGACTTCAGCCAGAAGGGTGCCAGAGCTACAAGTCCTTATGGCAGTACCACCTTTCTTGGTCTTTCATAAGGACAGGGTATCCTTGAGTACAAATCCTTCTTTTATGCCAAAAGTGATTAATGGTTTATCCCTGAACCAATTCATTCAATTACCTACCTTTCTCCTTTCTCCCAAAACCACAGTGAGAAGATACTGCACTTCTCAGATGTACATAGACAACTTATATTTTACCTGGACAAGACTAAAGCTTTTCATGAAATCTGTTCAGCTATTTGTGAACTTTCATCCCAGGGCTCTGGATTTACCCATTTCCAGTATATAAAGGGAAAATGTGAGCACACCAACACAGCCACCAGAAATATAAACAATAAAAGATTTATTGACAAGGATTAGCACTTTTGCGGGATTACCCCTTCATCAGATCCAAGTAAAAGAATAAAATCAACATGACACATTGAATATAAAACAGGTTGTGACCAATCAACAACAGTTATCAGTAAAACAATTATATCAATTAAGCAAAGATCATTGCCTCCTACTTAAGGCAGGTCTAAGAGGAATACCAGGGTTTAAACCTGGAAGCTTTGGTATGCTCCCTTATGTTAAGCATACTACAGCAAGTGAATAGAGGGACATAGAATAGTTGTGTAAAATCTTACCATAACCATAGATGTCCTTCTCTTCAATGCTGCAGTATTCTATCCCAACCTCCTTCTCCCGGTCTATTGTTTTGCTGGGATGTACTTACATTTCATATCTTTAGTCTGGCATTTCTCCTGGGACATTCAGTTCTGAGGATGGTACATGCATATGTCACTTTTATGGTCTACATCCAGTTGTAGCCTCATGTGACATCCCACATACCCTGCAGTAGTATAAGACCTTTGTATACTGATCAACATCAGGTCGCCTTCAGGCAGGAGATCCCCGATGTTAAGAATTGCAGATTGGAAATTCCAGTCCTCAATGCATTTGCTTTTGTTTTGTCATATTGGAAGCATGCAGCTGATTTGGCTGTCATTACGTTAGCAGCTCCATTGTTAACCCTTTAATAAAAAGTCCAATAAAAGAATGTCTTTCTGTAACTTGAAGTCTTCAATGAATTTCAAATACAAATTTAGGAAAGAAAAAATTTGTTATAGAAAATAATCTACCATGCATCCTTCAGTACTTGATAATGACAAAATTGTTTTCTTTTAGAATTACTTACAGACAGCCCCTAAGGGAACAAGTGTGCATTTTCCATATTAATAATAAAAAAAAAACTTGAATTTTTCAAAGAAATTGTTAAAAAACATTTTTTTAAGTATTTTTGGACTTTTTACCAACATATAGGTAATTAAATCCACCAGCAGGCCTTAGCTTTTTATTTTAAATGGCACCTATTTTTAAAAATATATATCATTAAAAAGTTGTATTGCTTGATTTCAGTTATGTTCATACATAGCTATTTTTAACAGCAAAAATGTTTTAATGTGACTTTTAATCATGCACATACATTAGTTGGATGTTGGTTATTTTTCAGTTTCATTGCTTTACATACTTCTGCTGTCTTGCTAACTACTACTTCTTTCCTTTTCTCCCAGTTTCACAGATCTGGGCAATGCTGTAAATGAGAATCAAACCAAGTATCTTGTGTTTGTGAGGTAAACATCTTAACCATTATGCAACCCCAACCCTTGAAATGGTATAGATTCATAAGTAAGTTTTAGGCTAGTGGTTTCTGTGGGCTATCTTAAGCCTAGCCACTTTCCCCTCAAAGATGAAAATCAAGGTTAGTATGTTGTGTCTGTAAGTTAAACACATTAACCATTATGCCTGCGTCCAACCCCATTGGGGGTGTAATGACACACAGACAGTGTGACAGTTATACAACAGAGGTTCCATATAGAAGACAAATATTACAAAGGAGTCAATAAGCTAATATTGTCACAGTACCATTTGTAAATGAGTAACATTTTCCTGTTATATGAATTTTTGTCTTAATGCCCCCTCCTTAGAATACAGTTAACCCTTAACTAGATATACTCTTCCTATTGTAAATTTTACAGATATGCACAGAGTTTACCATCATCTGTAACTTAGTCCCCATTTTTCTTGTTGATGTTTATTTATGTGTGGCATAATAGTGCTGTATTTAAAGTTTTCCAGTATGGCTGGAACCTAACTACCACAGTTCCCAAATGGTTTTCTTTTCTACAGTTTAATATTGTACCTGCCACACAATTGCTGAACACTTTCCTGTGTGACATTTATAATTCCTTTGCACACACAGATCTCCTTTCCTGTCCTCTCTTCGCTCCTCCTCACTCACAGCTATGGCTCACTGTCTAAGTATGATTTTTTTCTCTCACAGCTTCACTTCATTTTCTGTATTAAAAAACAAAACATTTTGGAAGTGCAAACTTTCCCAATGAATGCTGCTCCTAAAACATAGCCACTTGTCAGTGGACTTATTCCCCGACTTTTTGGCTCACTATTTGGGTGACTGGACATTTCCCCAGTCCATTCCAAATATGCAGAGTCCTTGTGTCACAGTGCAAGTACTTGCCACACAGCTATTTGGTGTATACACACCCTTTCTTAGAGGAATGTTTTGTTACACAAAACAATTATCTTCTTTCTTATTCTACAGCAAGATGTACTGTATGAACTTTTTCTTCTTAGGATGGAGTTGTCTACAAACTCTTCTATGTACAGTAAAGGCAATGGAGAGACATGAATTGTAAAAGTTAATGTAGCTGCTCCTTATTGCTTTGTTGATACAGTAATAATAGCAGTTTCAAGTCCTCACATGCAATCATATATTATCTCCATACTATGGGATGTATTTTTACTAACAGTAACATTTTGTATGTAACACTAATTACGAGAAGAAGAAAAAAAGGATGAAATTTTGGAGTATGTTTAGTATTTATTCATTGTAGACTGTAATGTAGTCTCCTGACCTATAAAACTAAGTAAAATAAGTTAGGAAAACAGATTTTATAAACAAAGCAGTTTTCAGCAAAACTCGAGATTAGTTTGAAAACAAACACACACACACATAAACAGAGCTACAGCTATTGGCTGATTACAGAGTGCCACCTTATCCCTGCAATATCTCTCAGATAATTTAACCAATAGCCAATAGAAATGAATAGTTATCAATTATTTCACGTGGAAGCAGATTTTCATCATAAAGGCATCTGTAATCTTAGCCAGTAAATCTTAGAACAAGCTAAGAATTGAAATTCACTCTCTAGCACCTGAAAGTGCAGAATAGATTTTCTTACATGCACTCCTGTTACTGGCAATGCGACTAAACTTTAGACTCTGAAACTAAAATCACAGAAGCACTAACATAATGACAAGAAGAGTTTTATTAAACAAATGCTAGCAGTTTCATTCAAATTCAACATAGAACTTTTTCAACTAGAGCAGTTTCTGTCTGCTGTCTTGTGAAAGTCAGCGTCAAGTTTCAGTTCTGGCGATAAACAATATTTAAAAAGTACCTTATCAGCTATACAAACTTAAAATGGAAACTGTTCAGACATTTGAAAAACACAGATGACAAATGCTTGCATACGGATGCACTAATTTTAAACTACACTCAACCTAGTTCTAATATATGAGCCACCATCTTGCTTAGTCTATTAATTTTCTTAATTTGTAAAAAAAGTGTCCTTCATGACGGTCATCGTTACTGTTTCAGAGTGCATCTTGACTGAAACCATTATTTTCTTTTACAATATAGCAGAAAGCATCATATTCGGCAGTATAGAGAGCAACGGAGAATGTAGAGAATATTAGTCCTGCAGGCCAGAAAGTCTAAGTCAGCAGTTTTTGAGTAGACTTGGATAGTTTTGGTAGGATTTCATATAGCTTGTTCAAATGTATACAATCTAGACTCTACTATATGATAGCAGATGTCACCAATATCAATGGTAATCATTACTGCTTGACCTTATAGCTTCCATTACATAAAATCAAGAGTTACTCACCTGAACATAACATTTGCAATTGTGATTCCCTGAGTCACACTTATAGTCTGTGCTTTAATAACACAGATCAAAAAAGCATTTTCTGCAGGAAGGAAATCCTCCTGCATCCCAAGATATAGACAAGCCCCCAACTTCCAGTCATAAATTACCAGCTTCATGGTCACACAGTAGAGAAAAGGAGAAACTCCTCTCAGTGCACAGAATTCTCAGGCAACTGTGATTTTGTAATAAGTGAATAAGTGATTTCTTGGGCACTGCTGATCAATGATAAAACAGGACAGATTCTGTTATATTTCATTACATGCTGCTCACTGGTTAAGTCATTAACGTTTCAGCATAGCTGCTGCTTGAAAATGTTTTTGATCATTTATTCGAGAATAATTTAGAATTGGTTTTGGAGGACAATACTGCCTGATGTAAGAACATCCTACCTGATTAAGAAACATTCTGCTATCTCCATCTATGATAAGCCACAGTAGTGCAGCGGTAGCATTGTTGCCTCACAGCAAGAGGTTCTCCCATTCAATTCTCGGCTGGAGTGCCTTCTGTGTGGAGTCTGCATGTCCTCCCCATGGTCGAGTGGCATTTGAAAGACATGCATGAATGGGTGTGCCTTCGTTGAAGGTTGAGCATTGGGCTGGCACCTCAGCACCATAAAAAATCGACTGCCAATCATTAGCAGACCGGAGTTCCGCTGTGGCGACCCCTAACCGGGAAAAGCCGAAAGAAAAAACAAAACAAAAACAAACTGCTATCTCCAGCTATGTAGCCAAGTAGACCACCTTAAATAACCCAATAGTGTGCCAAGGTTATCCTTGAGGCTTTTGCGTCTAGTTGTTTAACCAGTTAGCAAATAAAATAAAAATAAAATTCCAGATGATATTAAAAAAATACTGTAGTGCTCATTCAAGACATTACTTTTTTACAGGATGGAAAAATTGAAGACCACTTGAAAATGGGCATAAATTGCATGTTCTAACAGATGAAGGTTTTGGTGGAAGAAGTCTCAATGGAGCTGTGCATGAGCAGAATGTGGTGAAAATTATAATCAAGAAACCAGTGAGTATGCTATTTGAAACAGGAGCAGGCCAACACTGAAATGTATCCATTGGCCACACAGATTAATCAGCAGGCAGTATGCATGAGTAATACAGTCCTTACAGCAACAAAGAATTATAAGTGTATTATATCTCTTAAGGTAATGCAGGGAGTATGGGATGCTGCCCATTCTCAGATGTTTTTCGTGTTTCACTGTTGCAGTCATCATGTGTGGGTTATCCCTGCTGTGTAGCCCTCAGCCAGCCCAAATACCAGAGTCAATGTTTTTCTGTGTCCGCTGTCATTACATCAGTCTTTCTTGCTGTGGAGCCCATAGTAGAAGCAGTTCGCAAGTGTGCTGGTCGGTCGCTACCAGAGTTTTGATTTACAGACGAAAAATTCTAAAGCTAAGTACCCCATTGGGGATCCTTTTTTCTTGCACTAACCGATGTCTGAAAAAGTTAGCAATTGTCTCACCTATGGAAACAATTACCACACTGAGACTTCCACTCATACCGCATCACTTGTTTAGGCCCAGATCACGATGTCCCCCATTGCCGGTCCTTTGCCCTCTTTAATGCAAGAACCATTCATTGTAGAGCTCTTATTGTAACCAGGGATTTTTGTCTTCCGTCTTCGCATTTCAAAATGGCATCAGTCAGCTAACCATCCATAGACATTCTGAAGAAATGTAAGGATAAAGATAGAGACAGACCACACAAGGCCAAGCCTTCTGATGACTCTACCACTAAGCAGGACATCAGTTCTCTGGAATTCAGTGAGGCACTTTTGTAGCCCCTGATGTCTGATTCAATACCTTCACAGGCCTCTACCAAGACCCTTTGGAGTCCGGTATGCCACAGAAATCTTCTTCATCTTCCAAGCCTTTGGTTGTCTCTGCCTCGGTTGGGTCTGGAGCTGCGATGCAGACACCATCTGAGGAGGCCTTTCACACTACCGATTCCAGACAAAAAATGATGTCTTCTCTTCCAGCTAACATTCCTCTCAGATCAATGGATTCTTTTAGGCCTAGAGCCAAGGCCACTCCCAGGAAAACTACCTCTAGCCACCATGTTACTCCTTCTCCTCCTCCCTAAACTCAAATGCTTAAAATGGCAGAGGATCTTATCACCCTTATCAGGGGTAGTCAGGCCACAACTTCTAAAAGGAAAATAGACCTTTCTCCTGAAATACTAACAGAACAAGAGTCTGAGGAGTCTGATTATTCAGATCTTGAAGAAGAACAACAACCTCTGACTTCTTATGAGGATTCAGATGCAGAGGAATCCATTCCCTCTGCCTCCTCACCAGAAGATCTTTGCTTTGGGGAAACCCTTCACACCCTCAGGGAACATTTCCAATGGGAATCCCAGGACTTCCTCAGTCTAAGAAAAGACTAAGAGAGTTTATAGACCTGCCCCAGAACAGACCCTTGGCCATCTCTCCTATCTTAGAGGTGGTTGATGATGTATTCCAGGAATCCAGTTTAACTCCTGATGCCATCCCACCTGCTCACAGAAAACCTGAGAGGTATTACAGAGTACCGGATTCTCACAAATACCTGTACAGAAATTCTGTTGCAGACCTGGAGGACATTACACAGGGACCAAAAGGAGCTAAGGCTAGTTCTACAAAGAATCCTACTCCTTCTGACAAGGACTCCATAACTCTGGACAGATGGGGTAAAAAAGTATACACCTCTGCAACCTTGACTATTAGAGCTCTCAACTGTCAGTTCCATATGTTAAAATATCAACAACAAGCTTTGGAACTGTTAAAACAAAAAATTTCTACCTTTCCTGACTGTGCCAATTCGAAAGAGTTAGCAGATTTAATGCACTCTACTTGTCAAGTGGCTAAACACTCATTACACTGTGGATATGATGCCCTAGAAGCCTCAAGCAGGGCAGCAGTGTCAGGATCTGTCATTGGGAGACATGTATGGTTGAAGGAACAACCTCTCCCTGATCATGTCAAATCTAAATTACTTGATGCACCCTTGGATAGGGATCACTTGTTTGGAGTAAAAGCAGAAGAGGTGCTTAAAAAGATGGAAGACAAAACAAAATCTATGCAAACAGGAAACGATTTATTTCAGGTAAAATCTTCTAGGTTCAGCAGGAATTTTCCCTCAAAACACTGGTCCTTTCCTGCACCTAGCAGACAGGGGCAAGGTAAGCCCCGCAGGGACAGACCACTCAGACTCCCACCCCAGGGACAGCAGAGAACCAAACAGTAGACCACTTCCACTAAAAAGGGAGGGAATTCTAACCCATCTCTCTATGTCAAAAACTTTCAATGACTCCCTCTGCTCTCTTTTCTCTCACCAAATACTAGGAGGAAGGCTCTCCCCCTGCAAAGAAAATTGGCTTTCTGTAACAAAAGACCAATGGGTCTTAAAGATAATTTTTCAGGGATACAAATTCTCCTTCAATGAACTCCCAATTCTAAGAGGGTACCCAGACTTACCTCCAAATCAGTGGGTAGAGGCATTGAAACAAGTGCAAACTCTCATATCCCAAGGGGCAGTAGAACCTGTCCCCTCAGATCAAACAGGCAAAGGCTTTTATTCCAGACTATTCCTTGTTCCCAGAAAAAAGGGCACTTGGCACCCCATCCTGGATCTATCCATTCTGAACACCTTCCTGGTGGTCCCCAAATTCAAAATGCTAACCTTACAGCAGCTGCTGCCTATGCTGACAAAAAATGCCTGGTTAGTAGCCCTAGATCTAAAAGATGCCTACCTTCACATACCCATAAGGAAATACTGCAGGAAGTTTCTTCACTTCCGAGCAGGCTCACAACACTTTCAGTTCTCTGCGCTACCCTTTGGCTTATCTACTGCTCCCAGGGTATTCACCAAATGCTTAGCCCCAGTCATAGCCTTCTCCAGACAGAGAAATATACATATGTACCCTTATCTGGACAACTGCCTCATTCAGGCAGACTCCAAAGAAAAGCTCCTAAAGGACTTCCTCTTTGTAATAACCCTCCTAACTCTTTAGGGTACACCATCAATGAAAAAAAATCAAAGCAAACATCCTCCAGGAAGATCATTTTCCTAGGAGCACTGCTGGACACAGCATCCCAAATGGCCTTCCTATCCCCAGAAAACCAGAGTTTCCTCCCTATCTATTTCACTCAGCTGGCTTCCAGAACTCACCTCACTGCCAGGAAGTTCCTGCAAGCCTTGGGGTACATGGCATCTTGCATCCTTCTAATTCCTCTGGCCAGGCTTCACATGAGAAAACTTCAGTGGTACCTAAAGAACCTTTGGTGTCAGCACTCTCAACCTCTAGAGACCTCTCTCCTTCTGATCCCCTGTATAAGGTTCGAGTTTCTCTGCTGGGCAGGGCCTGTGCTCAGAACAAGGGTCTTTCCTTCACCCATCACCCAGCTGGGCAGACCATTACCACCGATGCCTCTGACATACCTTGGGGCACTCACCTAGAAGGCAGGTGCACCCATGGACTTTGGGATGTCCAGCACCTTCCCTTACACATCAACCAGAAGGAAATGATGGCAGTACAAAAGACTCTGACTTCCTTCAAACCCCATCTCAAGCCTGGGGTTCTCCTTATCAAAACAGACAACACCACAGTAACGTGGTACATCAACAAACAGGGAGAGACCCAATCTTACCCTCTGTGCAGTGTAGCCACGAACGTCTGGCTGACGGCCTCTTCCATGGGACTACACCTGATAGCCCAATACCTATCAGGGATCAACGACACTCTGGCAGATCACTTAAGCAGAAACCTACTGGACCCCCACAAATGGCAGCTCCACAGAAATATCTTTTTACAAATCACTCAGGCGTGGACGACTCCGGAAGTGGATCTCTTTGCTTCGCATTTCAACCATCAGCTGAAAAAATTCTGTACCAGGGAGAATCACCACCTAGCGTGGAATGTGGATGCATTGACCTTCCCCTGGAACATCCTTTTTGTGTACGCATTCCCTCTTCTACCTCTTATTCCAAAGGTATTGATCTAAATAAGGGAGGAGAGACTAAAGGCCATCCTCATTGCCCCAGATTGGCTCGGTACCCCTTACTGTGCAGCCTGACCTTACAGCCTCCCAGGCAGCTTCTCCTGATCTCAGACCTCTTAACTCAGGTGGGGGGGGATGCTGCCCCCAGATTTGCAGACTCAATCTATCAGCATGGCTAATACTCTAAAGGCAAACAAGGGGCCCCTGTTAAGCAAACAGGTCCTAGACATTATTACAGAGATCAGAAGGCCCAGCACCAGAAAATCTTATGCAGGAAAATGGAAATAATTTTGCTCCTGGAGCCAGTCCAGAGGGGGCAATACCTCACAACCATCCATCCTTCTTATCCTGGACTACCTAGTGGAGCTAATTAATAGTGGCATCTCCTTCTCCTTTATTAAAATCCACACCTCCGCCATTTCAGCTCATTTTGATACAGAACAACCCCTGTTCTCCTATCCTTTGATTAAACAATTCCTCAGAGGGGCTTCTAATATCAAACCTCCCAAAAGGCCACCCACTCCAGCCTGGGACCTGAATTATATTTTGGAGAAACTAACTTTACCACCCTTCAAACCCGCTGCTTCAGCAGAACTAAGATTCCTCTCCTGGAAGACTGCTTTTCTCCTATCACCTCAGCCAGGAGAGTTTCAGAACTTGAGGCACTGATGGCCATTGAGCCCTTCATCATCTTCCATGCAGACAGGGTCTCCCTGAGGACTAATCCCTCCTTTATGCCCAAGGTGGTATCTAATGTAACTCAATCAGGCCATTCATCTACCCACCTTCTTTCCTAACCCTCAAAACAAGGGGGAAAGAATTCTGCACTCACTAGAAGTGCACAGACAGCTCAGATAGCATCTGGACCATACTAAACCCTTCACGGAAACAGACCAACTACTTGTCAGCTTTGCCCCAGGGGTGGAGGGGAAGCCCATTTCCAAACAAACCATTTCCAAATGGATATCACACTGTATCCATTTCTGCTACAGATTGCAAGGGAACCCGCTCCAAGACTATTTTAACCCATTCCAATAAAGCAGCCTCCACTCAGAGGAGTTCCCACCAGGGACATCCTGGAAGCTGTCACCTGGACTTCTGTCCATACCTTTACCAAGCATTACTACGTACCTCTTTTTTCTAAAATGAGGGCAGGGTTTGCTTCTGCAGTTCTGCAGGGCATGCTGACCCATTCCTAGGTCTCTTACTAAGTCTACCACCCCTCACCTCAGCTTTGGGAATCCTCCCACAGGTGATGACTGCAACAGTGAAACACAAAGAACATAGTACAGTTGTGTACACTTACAATAAATGTAGATGTTCAAGTGTATTCATTGTTTCAGTCCTGGTTTCCCACCCTCTTTCCCCCTTATAGCTTCTTTTGTAGGGAGAAATAAGTTTCAAAAGGTGGCTTTTAGCCACCAGGACCAGTCTATCCTATTTACTTGGGCCTCTGACGGGTTAGGGCAAGAAAAACTGATGTAATGGCGTTGGGTGCTCTCCTTTATAGCACTGACAAACACGTCAGGCAGCAAGCGACAGCAGCCGGCGCAGAAAAACATTGACTCTGGTATTCAGGATGGCCGAGGGCTACCACATCAAGGATAACCCATGGGTGATCACTGCAACAGTGAATACACTCGAACATCTACATTTATGGTAGGTGTACACAGCTGTACTTTTTAGCATTCTGACCTTGACAGTGGACAGAAGTGCATGTATGGTGCTAGATGCTATATAGAATGGAGGCCACGGAGTCTGGGTTAAGTGATCCCACAGTGGCATATGATTTGCATAGATACATCTGCCATAGTAGTCCATGGGTCAGAAAGTATGTCATATCGTTTACAGCCCACTGCTCTTATTACAACAGAATAACCGGACACAGTGGAAAACTGTTCTTCAACTGAATTCATTCAGTACAGTGACATCTTCAGAAACCACATTAAATGACTTTGCTGAGTTTATGTCATTTTAGCTACATTTAGCTACATTTGGTGTTTATCCATTGACATTTTTTTTATTTCTCTAAGCCATATGCCTCAACATTTGCCATTGTTTTTTAATCTTGTGAATGTATCATCAGGGAAAGAATGGTAAAAAGGACCTAATTTTACTTTATTTTAGTGATGCATTCCAGTGAATGAAACTTATACAGCTTGTATTCAATTGTGTTCATGAGCTGGTAGGAAACCTTGCAATGTTTTGAGACCTGATTTGTAGGTTGACTCCTGAGAGACAGAGACAGAGAGAGAGAGAGAGAGAGAGACAGAAAAAACAATACTTGTATGAATCACAATCAACTCTACTTCCCAGTATGAAATCGGCTTCCTGAGGTTCAGCTGGATTTCATCTTTGCAGAGCATATCAAATGCTACCCAGTAAGTGATGCAGAATGATAAACCTGTCTTCAGTTTGGCAGATGGGGGTGTGTGTGGCAGGAGCTTATTTACTAATGCTATCCACACAAGTCCCAGTGTTTACAAGCTTGGCAGATAAAGGAATTTTAGACTTGATATCCTGTTAATTTCCTACAGGAGTGCCCACACAGAATATGAATAAGATGTTTAAAAGGGTAGTGAATGAACTTGCATTGTTTTGTAGCATTCTATTCTTAGATTTATTTTATATTCCCTGTATGTTATATTAACGTTACAAAAGGGGATGTTTTCTCATTTTATGAATAGTGACCAATGAAAAAAGGAAAACAAACATCTGGAATCTGAACTGCCAGTAATTTGATTTAGTCAGTAGAATAATCCTGAATGTATTTTATGACAGATTATTTTAAGATTCCTATATCAAAATACCTATCTGATTTGAAGAATTAAAGTGAATGAAATGATTTGTGATGTACAATGATGCACAGACAGACTAGGTTAATGTTTATTTGTCAGAATTTCTCTATAACACAGATGGCATAGCTTGTTTACTGAAAAAACAGATCATCATTTGAGATCTTTATATAAATTTCTGATTGTCTGGATTAAAATGATTTGCGTAAGGCTTAGTGACTAGAAAGCTGTAATTGTAACAACTGTGTTTTCATCTGTACTTGTTACTATTGTTATGCAAGAGCAAGCAAATGTCAACCATGGATTGAAACAATCTGAAATTAATCCATCTTTTACACACAGTAGTCTTAACTGTGTTGAAAATCTAAGTATAATATGGAGAAAGGTTATATCTGAACACATTCACGCACTAAGGAAAAATCACTTGCTGTATTAACATTTCTGACATTTATTTATTTTGCAATAAAACAAGTGAATTTTACCATACTGTGCTGAATTTTGTATATTTTGGAACACTGGAGCAACTGCTTGAACACACTGGTAAGTATGGCATGTTCTGTACTTGAAATGCTTAATTCTTTCATCTCAGAACAGAAATGTTGATGCACATGACATATTATTGTTGTACTGTGTAATTATATTGGTGGACATGGGGTTATGTAATGAGAAACGCAACAATTCTAGTGGAATACACAGGATTCCACCTCCATTAGTAATGCAGCTGGCACCATAACAATATTCTATTCCAGAGGGCATGGGTTCATGTGCCAGCTAAACCACATATTTCTCTCAATTAAGAAGTGTTCAAGAAACTCCAGTGAACTCTAGTGAAAAGATAAATCAGGTGTAATATGACTCTGTACTAAAAGGAGTAGTAGGACTACAAGGCTTAGCACACATCAGAAGATTGCCAGCCTGTGGCAACCAACTTAATGTAGAAAATGACACATTGCAGTAGCACTTCTAATAAGAACCAGAAACAGACCTAATTTGTCTGCACAGTTGCTTATTATTATGTACAGTGTCAGCATTGGACAACAACTTATAATTAAAACAAATGCACACATAAAAAATGAATGTAATCTTAAAATATGTAAAATCATACGTGTGTTCAGTAATCTAGTCCTACTCTAAGGTACATAAACAGCATTTGAATCCTTTTCTAACAATCATATAGGCCATTTGTGCAATCTGTGGCTAAAGTCTTTATTCAGGATTGTTCATTTATTTGTCTAACCCTTTGCATAAACAATGATTTGCATTTCAGTTTAATGGTGCTAATGCTTTCTGACACATCAACAAACCATGCTGTTTCAGGCAAAGAAACTGAAAAGTACTAAATGCCTTTCTTACCCATGCAAACATAGCCGGCCTTAGGCGTAGGCCAAGTAGGTGGCCGCCTTGGGCACTGCTGTAGTAGGGGTGCTTTTCCAGAAATCTGGATGGTGTAAGTAGACCAGGACGGGGGCACAGGGTGGTGTTGGGGGGCACTGTCGTGACTTTTTGCCTAGGGCACCAGTTGACCAAAGGCCAGTCCTGCATGCAAGGAACTTTTAATCTGTTCATCTACTGTATTTGCCTGAGTGGATCCATTTAGTGAAACAGATGTTTTAATTAATGTTTAAAAATTTATCAAGAATAATGTTGATTAAAACACTGTTATTGCACTAAGTATAAAACATTACATACAAAAAACTGTCAACAAGATAAGGCCTAATGCCTGATCATCATGTAAAGATGAGAGACCAGTATTCATGGTGAGAGGTTGGCTGCCTCCAGTTAGAGGGAACAAAAAGTTTAAACATTTAGATGGCTTCTAGGAGGAATGGAAGGAAAGAAACATTATGTGGTAAAAATGTACTCTTACATTTAAATATTTAAGGGCTTTGTGCAGGGTATGATTTCAGACAGAGGTACCTGGTTTCCAAAGCCTGCAGGGATGTTATCAGCATTGAGGAGCTGGGAAAACTGAGCCAATCAAACTGAGCTTGTCTAAGTTCAGGATGCAAAGCTTTTGTCTCCCTCCCACCCCCCCAAAATCTGTCTGAGGAGGATGAAAAACCTGCTCCATAAATTCTGGGCTATTAGACATTTTCATGTCATATGGAGAAAGGCTGAATCTATCTGTTAAGATTGCCAGAAAGCTGCATCAAGTCTAACACCATCTGCCCAACAATGATTTGCATCCACTGCTGAGTTTATATTAGTGTATCACAAAAAAAGTCAATAATCGAGAAAGAAGTTGCATCTGCATTCACATTTCATAGAATACTTGGTTAACCAGTGTACAGCTCCTTCAGCAAGCTTTACCAATTATAATACTTTTTTAGATGTATATGGGTATTTACTGTCAATAAAGTTGTAGTGAGAATTTGCCATGATCCCCTTCAGTAAAACACATCACACCAAATTTATTTGTCAACCTTCATTAAACTTCCAAAACATAACTTTATCAAAACATTTCAGTTTATTAATCACAATATTAACATCCCTGTAGCCATTCATCAGGGCAGCATATACTACTGCTGACCCTGGCCAAATAAGCAGCGTCATCACCACCTCTCACTTATTTTTACTTATCAAAGTAGCATCCTGCCACTCGCTTTCATCCCCCAAACTCCTTGCAGCAAACACCCAACACCAGAGGGGGAACAGAAGAGGGACAAACCTGCCCCTCTTCTCCACCCACCAGCCTGACACAGACTGTTCCCCCTCACCAGTGGCAGGACTTTCACTAAACCCTCCAAAAACAAACCTAAGTGTACATTAAACAGATCCAAACCGAACTCATTCAAGTGCACTCCATCTTCTCTGAACCAAACTGGGTCCCTGTTATCAAAATCCCTATGCTCAATTATATGAATACCCAAAGTAACCACTCGACACGCCAGCCTACAATTAACAAACTGATGAGCCCACTCTAAAGCCATAAAATTGCCAGCATTCCTCCAGAATAAACATGGCAGTATTTTGGACCACACAATATATATCCCTGGATATAACCTCTTCATAGCAACCAATCTCTTGTCTTATATACCAGCTTCCATTTTTGAATTATTCCCAAATCATTACTGCCAAATGCACCACCAATACTCGAGGGAGCCTATCCGTGACTGTATAACTGCAAATTCATCCAAGAGATAATTCCACCGGAGGCCTCTGATACAATGCCATATGACTGTCCACCAGAAGTGATGCAAACCCATTTCCTTGCCAGATGGCCTAACTGCAGCCCACTTTGCTGCCCAATGAATATACAAATGACCCAGTATAACTTTCCTAAAGCACAACATTGAAAAAAAAGTTAATACTAATCCAATCACTTTAGCCAATTATCTAATATAAGACAAAAAGGCATTCAAAGACCAATGACCCACCCTCATAATAACTTCAACTGATCCACCTTTCCTCAATAAATCTGATGCCCTTCCCATGCAAAAGAATGAGTGGAAAACCTCTCCTGGAAAATCAATACAATGAATCATCACATATACAAACTGATTACCCATTATTACCTTAGCCCCTCTCGACTGAAAAACCAAGTCCTCAGAACTCCATGCATGAGTCTACATTAATCTCCTACCCAACCCACTGGACACAGCAACTCATTCCTATCCCTGTCAAGAACTATCTGCATTCCCCTCTCCAAGTGATCCATTTTAGATTTACACAACCAAATGTGCATTGGCACAGAAAATACCATGACATCCCCCAAACTAGTGACCCAGACATCTCTGATATTCTAAAGACTCAGTGATACATCCATAATAACAACACCCACAAAGTATAATCCCCTAAATCACCATCTACCAAAGCTAAACCCTACAGCAATATTTTCAGAACCTGTCTTATCAACAGCCATTGCTTATCCATGCTCACACCAGCCACTCTGAGCCATCCCTTCAACATACCAGCTATTGTCCAGGACTAAGTGAAATCATGCAACCCTGCCACCCATGCAAATATATTAATCAGAGCCAGGTCCACCTTGACCAAAAGAACTGCCTTACCATACATCCAATCCTGAGTCAAGTATCACAACAATTCTTCAGACCAAAATCCCTCTCCCTCAGGCAGCCAATTTATCAAAATCATGTAAAGCTCTACCGTACACCTTCCTGGTGGATGCTGCCCAAGACTGCTGCACCAATTGTCTGGTTACTTCAGGCCAATCTGCCACACATCATCTGGCAACACCCTCAGCTCACCCACTGTCTCTGGAGCTAATGTCTGAAACCTGGAAAACTGAAAGCTTGGCAAAGTGTCAGCAATCCCATTCTTAGCACCTACTACATGCATATCTGTGAAGGAAAAGTTAATCACCAAACTCTGCAAAACCAACTTACATAATACTAACAAAAGCAATTCAGAGTTCACTGTCTTAGCCTGTAAAACTCACACCACTGTGATATTGTCCGAATAAAAAAACCCTCTTCACCCTTAATTGCTCCTGCCAAACCACAGATGCCACCCAAATTGGCATTAACTCCAAAAAGGCTACATCCTTCTTCCAGTCATCCTTCCAAAATTCTGGCCAATGAGCTGCAGACCATTCACCTCCAAAAAATGCTCCCATCTCAATACCCCCTGCAGCATCTGTAAGCAATTGCAATTATCCTTGACCAACCCACTCCGACTGTCAAAAGGAGACCCCATTAAAATGTTCCAAGAAGGACAACCACAGTGTTAAATCAGCTCCTGCCAACTGACCAATCCTTACCCAATGATGTTTGCTTTTCCCCCTCTTAACAAAAAGACCACTGGCCTACAAAATATACAAACTAGGTGAATTGCCCAACATGCAAAATTCAGAAACCCTAAAAACTCCATGACATCATTAATCCACACTTTGTCCTTGAACTTCACCCATCATTTTTTTTTCCTTTAAACGTGTTATCTTCTCAACCAGTAAACAAAACAATCCATGTTCCACATCCACTAGCAAGCCCAAGATATCTAGTACCTTAGCCGGGTCTTCCAACTTCTGCATAGCCAACAGCACACCCCAAAAACTCTTGCCTACCCTCCAACGAACCTTAAACCCCTTCACCTGCTATTAGGAAATCATCAAAGTAATGTACTGTCTTCTGAGCGTGCACCCACTGCTGCCAAATACAGTGGAGTGGAGTACTAAACTTTTCAAAAGTGGGACAGGCTGCAAGGCATCCCATCAGCATAGCCTTGTCAAACTAAAGTTTGTTTCCAACCACCATGTTTAACAATGCTCACTCTTCCTCATGCACTGGCAGTAATCAAAATGCAGATTCAAAGTTTACCTTTACCAACCAACAGTGATCCTTAAACCCCCAAGTGACCCACACTGCATCATCCAAACATGCATAACTCACCTTGGTGTCCTCTACTGAAATAAAATTGTTAATGGAGTTCCCTTTAGGATAGGACAAATGGCGAATCAACTGAAATTCACCAACTGACGTCTAAGGAACCAAACCTAATGGTGAGACCTTAAAATTGCCAAAGGGGGCACTGACAGAAGGGCCCAATAACCTACCTGCCCACTGTTTCTTACCCACCAGACCTTCCAAAATATCTTCTTTCCCCCACTCTGAATGCAAATTCTTACAGACAGATCCAACCCCTCCAAACATTGATTTAATAGAAAATCCCTGAGAAAAAAACATTAATTCATTCCTCCACAACTGCCAAATCAGGAAATTGCTTGAGCATATACTAAAATACCTGCACCTTAATGGGAGAATGTGTCCCCTGATCTTCCTTTAATTCCTGAAAGGACACCCCCACCAACAAAAATTCTCCCTACCCCACAAACTTTGAAATCCTTGAAATCATGAAGGTAACCCACCAAAGGCAGATGAAAGCAAACTAGGATTTATCAAATTGCCCTCCCACCTGCCAGACTGCATGACTGGATGTATTCCCACACACTTTGAACAAGTATGCAAGAATCTGCATGCCACCCATGAGCAACATCCTGCATTAAAGGCCCAACAAACCCCTGCCCCTTTCCCTTATATCATATCCCTCTGCTAACTATTTCAAAGCTATCTATCACAGTGATTAGCCATATATCAGGGTGCCTAACTTTCCAACGCAGAGATTGATCCACTGATTTTCGCTTCCAAAACCTCTGATCATACCACACCCAGGCATTACCTGTCCATAGTTATTGTGCATCATTGTTCATGAGAAAATAGGACAAGAGTTGTAAGGCCAAAGAGATATCTTTTTCCAACTAAACCACTATGTAATACACAAAGCTTAACATGCAATTTTCCCATGTTCTTGGTCACAGCCTACTTACGCTCATTCGCCCTAAGGCCGCTAAAGCCACCAGATCTTTACTATTTGCAGTTTCTGATTCCAATAAGCTCTGAACCCCTTCTGCATCAATTAACTCAAAGATATCAACATACTCTCCCTTCCAGATCTTATCTTTAACTGAGGACGATATATGAGGTGCCAGAAAGACTGCCCCTTTTCCTTGCCCTAGGGCCTGCATAGCTAATCAATCACCTGGCTGGATCCCAAAGTCTGAGCCAGTCTCATGTAGTTGCAACTCCCCCCCTCCAAACAGATCTCTCAAAACTCCCCATAGATAGCCCTACGCTATCATCCCCAGTGAATGCCTCACCTCGGGCATGTCCCCCTTCACTAAGCATCTGCCAATCCTCTATGGCTCCTGCAGTGTCACTGGGCTCCTGTTGTGACTCATTTCCTCCTACCCCTGAAATGTTCCTCAACCATACAAAGTCTGATATGCCTAGATGAACTCCCAACAACGTGTCATTACCTGCATTTTCACTGTGTACCCCTCCAATGGCTGGAACCTCCACTGTGATAGCAGCCCTCGACCATAGTGCTCACTTCTCTCAGGCCATTGACCTGCTGTTTGCTGCCTGCTGTCTCTTCTTCTAACTGCACTCACCAGGTTCTTTGGCTGCTGTAGACTCACTGATAGGCAATTCTTGAAACAGCTCTTCTGCCTGTGAAACAATGGCCACCCATCTCTGCCGTCAACTGCGCTTCAGCCATCTGCTAAAAGAAAAAAACACAGTAAGTACTCTAGGGAAAAAAACGCCATTACTTCCAAACTTGTATGTATCCATTTGGTTAATTTGTTTAGTCACCTTTTACCCCACAGAAAGACAACCACCCCTTTCCCTTACCAGGGACCCCCTCACTCTTGCCTCAATTCCTCCCCTGAACTACTACCCCACATTAACTCACCGCATTGCCTCACAACCTTATCTCAATGTCTTAGCATGAGATTCTGGACAACTAAATCATACCCTCCCATGAAAATCCACTAGCCTCACCATCTGTCAACCCTACACCAGACACTGATCAGCTACCACTGAGATCTAACAGCCCTCTTATCTAATCAGTTCACATAAACTTGTAAACAAATATGAGTGGTGTGTTGGACATATGAAAGAAACGGGAATCCTATGAAATACTGCATTACAATCCTTAAAGCAGGAAGTAATAGATTCCCTGATCTATTTCAGCACACCACTTGACCTGCTCGTTGGTGTTTGAAGTGCCCAGCTACATTCTCTTGGGATTGCCGTACTTTAACTTCAGCATCCTGCCTCCTGTCCCTTTATTTGTGTTTTTTTTTTTTTTTTTTTTATCATTAACCCCACCACCACCACCACCCACAATCACCAGGACGGAGTCACACATGGACTGACCACATACCTCTTAAAACAAGAATTCTGGCCATAGCCATAAACAAAAGTCCAACACTGGGAAGAACTTCCAGACATTGCACCTACAAACTTAGAACATTGGTAGAATAACCAGTTTCACAGTAGCATGGATCCCTAAAGGCTATGAATCCCAAAACACAAATATCTGTTAGTATCTCATGCCCACACTCTATAATGGTCTGCCTGTGCTTTGTCAGAAAACCACACTTCTTTCTTCTTTCTTTCCTTCTTTTCTTTTGAAAAAATGGACCAAATATGAGATGAAAATCTGGACATTCTATGAAAATATGTAGAGTTGAGGGATATGAACCACCCATCCACATGTCCAAGCTACCCCTTTTGCAATGGTTATTACAGCACCAAGCATGTGTAGTGGGCAATCATTAAGCTGGATAGCTCACAGCCCACAAAAAACAATTCTGGCTTGGTTGGAACCACACCAAGCACAGAAAATCCTCAACATCCTACCACCACCCCACCAATGACCACTTTGCCCAAGCTAGAGCACCAGAAAAACCAGTCACCCACCTCCTCTCACACCAAAAGAGGGCTACAGAACCCAACTGATCATGCTACAGAGGGAATTAAGACTACCATTCACCCTAACCTTCCATCTAACAAAATGAACGTCTTTGTAGCATGTAAGGTAATTTATTAAACCTAGCAACCTCACTAATGAGTACTTCCTGATCACTATTTCTCTTTTATTCTTCTTCTTTTTTTTATGTAGCACCCCACTGGAACAAAACTACCAAAATATCCTTACCAAAGCCCGGGTTACTCCACATAGCCGTCTACACACATTTTACTCCTGAAAAAGCAAGTTGAGAGGAAGAGAAAAAAAAACTCTCAGACACACAACAAAAAGTACCCCAAACCCTTGCTATCAAACCTTACCCACATCTTCCAAACACACAACTATTAATCCAAGGCCTACCTGATAACTGGACTACCTACAGGTCATCTTGGACATAAGTCTACACTATAGCAAGTTCACTCCTAAATCTGAACTCTTTCCAAGCTACACTGTCATAAAATCTTCTAAATCCCCACACCTATCTCACTCCCTCCCAACTCTTCCCCTTATTAAGTTAATCCTTCATTGCCCAGAGCTCTACCTAACCTCATTCCTCTTCATCCTGTTATTCACATCCTTCCCCAACCCCACCTCCCCCCTTCCACCCAACACTACTCCCCTTTTTATCATCTCTGCATAAACCTCAAATATCGAAGGTATCCCAGGACAAATTGATTTGCTCCCAAACTTCATATGTACAGTGACTTGTTTATTTAGCTGAAGCAAATTGCCACCCTATTCTCTCATCTTTGCTCAAGAATTCCAAAGGCAAAAATAATGGGGGAACAAAGGCCCCAAATCAGGAGCATTTTTAAATATTACTCATTACTACAAACTACAGTGGAAGCAGGATGGTGGTGATATTTGGCTGCCTAACCAATCAGGCATTCTATACAATTGCTATCTGTTGTTTGCTAACTCTTTGAGCTCACTCTTTGAGCACTGATCTTCTGACTTTACTGCTTCACTGACATTGCTCCCAGCCAATAATTTTTTTTGTTGTTGAAATAGTGGTCCTTGCCAAACAGTTATTCTGCCACCAAAATAAGTAACTAGGAGTCTGAAGCCTGGTAGCCAATGAAAAATGAGGAGTGCTGTGAGAACCAGTGTATGCATGATCCTACGGCTCCAATGGACAGATGATTTCTGGGCTGTCAATTTTCCATGTTTTACCACTGTTACAGCATGCCTGCTTTATTCATTTCACTTTTACTGAAAATGTCATGCAGCAAAATGTTATTTGGTAGCAAGAGAAGGAAGAGTAAAGTGGGCACAGTGTGTGATTATTGTTTAATAGAGCCTTACTAAGCTATTGATCTGGGATGATCTTAAGAAGCCTAGTCATACATTCCTGTGGTAGTTTTTAGCCCCTATTGTTTGTTTACAAATAACCCTGAGAGGAGCAGAACAAGGTACAGCCGATGACTTTGGACAGCCATCTCTTTGGGTTTTACTAATCTTCACTTACTGACACTTTTAAAATCTTAATATTTTGTTACTGCAGTATTAATTCAGTATACTGAGTACTGCATGTTTATAGGAACAACCTAAATTACAAGAACTGAACTTAGATCTACTTGACTGTAAGGAGTTATCTGGTCTATTTTTCTGTTCAGGCTGGCTAGATTCCTGGACTGTCCTGGGCTGTGTTGTGGAGGCATGGTCGACTGACTCTGGAGTGATAATAAAGTGCAGCTTAATGAGGTAGCAGGTTAACTTGACCCTTTCAGTGTTTTTGATTTCTCTAAGGACCATAGCCAATGCTAAATCTAATAATGTATTAAGTCCTGCTTCTCCTGATCTTGCTGATTAGTTTAGATTGTTGCTGAAGATTTGACTGTAATTTAACCAGCAAGGACTACAAGTCTAGGTTTTACTCTAGTATTTCTGGTCTGAAGCTACTAGTTCAGTGGTAATCATTCATAAAACAGGTGAATGTGGGAAACTTTGTTTCATGCCCTATGAAAATATAAAGGGATTGACAACTCAGTTAATTATTTTAACCAAAAGGTTGGAAAACAGAGATGTACCAACACATACTACTTAAAACCAAACCCAAATACCTGCACAGTTTGGTAACAAAGATCATGGAACTTCAAGAATTTGATTATATGGTTACAAATGACATTTTGGTGGATACGTTTCTGGACCTCCTGTTGGATCACCTTGAAAGCTGTACTTGGATAAATTGCTAAGACATTAGTATACTTTGAAAATGTAATTCTAGGGCAAAGCTGAAAACATTTAAGAGTGATTTTTTTTGCTGGTCTCTTAAGTAGCTGATTATATTCCAGTGATTTCCACACATCCTTGCAATCAGCATCCATTCTCTCCAGGTGGACATAATGTTGGATATGACAGCTTTTGTACTGGTGACATCTCCCACCACACTCTGCAGCATCAAAGTGATGACCACTAGTAAGGCTTGGCCTTTCTCATATTACATATGATGATAAGAATATTCAGGGAAGTCGGGTAGGTGAAAGTCAAAATCATGTATCTGCTTCTTCTTCTTTACAGTTCTAAAACTCAGGTTAGATTTGTTCAGGCAGAAAAAAAAAGAAAAAGAAAAAAAAATTAAGGGTTACCTCCCCTCTGTTTTAAACTGTCAGCTGACTGTTTTGAATGCTCAGGCCCTTGTCTGAGATCATTATGAGATCATTATGAATGTTCCTTGTCAATAAAAAGAAATGAATCGTTGGCACTAAACAGCCTATAATTGCAAAGTACCTTGCAAAGGTAAGAGAAAACAGCTCTTATACTTTACAAAAAAAGCACTAAACAGGCATGTCCAAGGGTCAGCTTCTGGTGATTTCTCCTGTCCACCTGGTGAATCTGGGCATACTGGAGCAATGCGGCAACTGCCTCATGTGCACAGACAACCCTCTCCTCCTACCACCCAACACTACAACCTGTGAGAGATGCACTTACATAGCCAAACTGGAAGCAAAGCTCTCTCTGACCAAGATTGTGCTAGACAGTCAAGAGGAGAAGGTTAACACCTGCACTACACCTCAAGCAACTCATAGCCCTTCAAAACCCACACCATCAACATCCACACATAGCAACACTAAACCCACATATGCAACCTGCTCAAGCAACAAGGACCTCCGAAGCTGAAACGCAAGCAAACACCAGTCACAACCAAAGTGACACATAGCTCACAGCACCAATGTGCTACCCAACAACAGCCCCTAAGGCAAGACAATGTACCCAACACTTTAGTCATAGGTGACTTTATAGTCAGTCCCACTCACCAGACTGAACAAGGAGAAAATTACAGTCAGCTGCCTGTTGGGTGCCAGGATCTGCCACATAACACATGCACTCAAGTCACTCCACAAAAAGTACAAATACGACTCTGTCATTGTCCATGCTGGAGTGAATGACTTGAGACGTACCTCCCTGGACTACATGAAAAGAGACATGAAAGAGCTCTCGGATCATGTGGCCCAGGCAGGTATGACCCCAGCCCTGAGTAGCATCCTGCCTTCACCCAGAATGATACCACAGTATAAGGACAAAATGATTGACTTCAACAATTGGCTAAGCTTCTGGTGTCATTCAAAGGGGATCCAGTATTTGTCTGCCTGGGAAGACATGATCGACAAACCACGATACTTTGCCAGAGATGGTCTGCACCTGGCACACCTGGGATTCAGGTTACTGGCTAAAGCTCTTGCCACCCCTATAGTGCCTTTTTTAGGCAAGGTTCAAAGGACAAAACCACCACCGTAACAGATACAAGCATGCCATATCTGAAGGTAATGCTACTCAATGCTAGAAGTCTAAACCTCAAAATGCACTCTCTCGAGGCACTCCTAAAAATGGAGAATATCTATATCTGTGCAGTAACTGAGACCTGGTTCAAGTATCCACAGAGCATCCCTGCAATACCAGGCTACAACTCTTATCACACTTTTCGGCCACAAAACCAAGAATGAAACACAAGGTGGAGGAGTGTCCATATACACCAAGGATATTCACACCTCCAGGCTAGTTGCCCAACACAATGCATCTGAAATTCTCCAGGTGCAACTAACACTAGGTAAGACTGCAATCCAAACTGTAGCTTGCTACAGATCCCCCACCATGCCCCAAGATTCTCACTACACTTTTCTAAACATACTGGAAAATATTAAGATACAACCAAACACCCTAATACTGGGTGATTTCAATTACCCTGCCATTAACTGGGAAAACTACTTGGGTACCAACTCCTTTTCCCAACGGTTCTTGGAATTCATATATTCCAATGCCCTGGATCAACTAATCCATAGTCCCACCAGGGGCTCCAATATCCTAGACCTGGTCATTACCAGCATGGGAGATAGATGCTCCACACCAGTGGTCACCCCCTCATTGGTCAGGTCTGACGATAAGCAAATAACCCTTGACATCCACATCCCGCCCCCACCCCCCCAGTAAGGAAACCTCCTTAAAAACGTCTCCAAAGCCAACTTCATGCTACTGAAGTCAGAAGTGACAAACTTCATGACACCCATGCATACGGGATCTAAAAGTTCGACTGCAGAATACTACACTAAGGCACTGTACAAGCACATCCACTCATGCATGAATTGTGCCATCCCAAATAGAAACAAGATGCTCTCCTCTAAAAAAAAAGGAAGCCAATCTGGTGGTCCCCTGCTATAAACAAACTATACAACAGAAGGAAGAAACTGTTGCAGAAAAGAGGAAAATCTCAGGATGCAGAAAACTCCATCACCAGTCTCAGTAAGATGCTGAGATCCCTCATAAAATCCTCAAAAGCTAGTTACGAAAATAAAATTGTCAAAGATTCCAAAGACAACCACAAGGCATTCTATAGTTATGTCAAGAATCTAAATGACAATGCTCAGATCTGCTCTGAGCTTCAACAGAATGGCATTAAATATACTGATCCCAAGGATATTGCCAATATCCTGGCAGATAGATTTAGTGCCAACTTCACCCCCTTCTCACCCCCTAAAGGGCCTATCTCAGTACCAAAGGATTGCCAAATTCTGGTAATCACGGCCACACAGGTAGAAACCGCACGCTCCAAAGCTAAGAATACAGCATCCATGGGACCAGATGACATCCCAGGCTGTGTACTACATGAACTACAAAATGAACTGGCACCTTACCTAAGTGTCATGTTTAATCATAGCCTCACCTCAGGCTTCGTGCTCACTGAGTGGCGCACAGCTACAGTTATCCCACTCCATAAGGGGGGATCCACCTTAGATCCTGGGAACTACTGTCCCATCAGTCTGACGAGCCTGATCTGCAAGGGCATGTGACGTATTATCATGGAACTTATAAACAAAGACATTGGCAACCTTCAAACACTGGATCCCACCCAGTTTGGGTTTGTGAAGGGCCGATCTTGTCTCTTGAACCTGATTGACTTCTTTGAATCAGTCTCCAGAGCTGTGGATGAGGGGACCTCGCCAAGGCCTTCGACACCATCCCCCACCCTGGAATCATAGATAAACTTACTAAGCTGGGCATAAATCCCTATGTCACTCGATGGGTTGCCAACTGGCTTACTGACAGTACCCAGACTGTAAAAGTAGCCAACTCCAAATCCAGCTCCAGACAAGTGACAAGTGGAGTATCTCAGGGTTCAGTCCTGGGACCACTCTTGTTTCGCATCTACTTCTCTGAAGTACAGGCCAACACTAAGGGACTCTGGCTAACAAAGTCCGCAGATAATTGCAAACTGGGAGCCATTATTGAATCCCCAAATGATGTGGATATTCTACAAAAGTGCCTTACAGAAACAGATGCCTGGTGCCACAGCCATGGGCTCAAGCTTAATGCCAAGAAATGTATAGTTATCCCCTTTGGAAAAAAACATATACCCATGAATTACCACATAGGTGGCAGCACACTAAACATCAAAAGTGTGATGAGAGACTTAAGGATACAGGTGGACAGTGGTCTCACTTTCGATAACCACATCACCACAACAGTCAGGAAATCTTTCTATGTGGCACACCTCATCACTAAGGGCTTTTCATCCAGAAAAAAGGAGACCATCATCCCACTGTACTCATCCCTCATTAGACCCATTATAGAGGATAATGCCCCATTTGGTATGTGCCTCAGAAGACATCTGCAACAGCTGGAAAGGCCACAGAAATACCTCACTAAAAGAATCGCAGGCCTAAAGCAGATGCCATATGCTGACCGTCTAAAAAAACTCCAGCTATACTCTGTGGCATATCGTCTACTCAGAGGTGATCTCTGCTTAACATACAAGGCCATGTCAAACCCTGAGCTGTTGGACATGCTCCACTTAAAGAAATCCCAATCCCTCAGAGCCACACACTTCAGGGATCTAAACCTTGTCATCACAATGAACAAAACATGCTGGAGGGATAGGTTCCTGACCCAGAGACTCCCCATACTCTGGAATAGACTGCCCATATGTGTCAAGCAGAGTGCCTCCTTGGCCTTCTTCAAAAGGAACCTTGTTGATTGGATGGGAGATAGGAAATTCACCCCGGGGATCATGTCAGTCGCCCTGCTAGACAGGGGTCCAGAGAAGTAAATATTGTGGGAAGAAATATCCAGGGAATTGTTATAGCTAGGCTTGTATAGGCCCTAGGGCCGATAGCCTAGTACCAACCTATGAACCTATAACTGTAGTCAGTAAAAGACATTCATATTACCTGAAGTCATGTATTAGCATTTCTTTTCTGGTTGTAACTCAGACTCATTGAAGCAGTTTTGCAAGTATATATGTGCAAACTAGAGGGTATAATTAAAAGATGCTAGGTAGACAAGTTCAGGGGAAATAAAATGAAGTATTTTTTAATAGAAATGGTGGTGGAGTTTTGAAACAATCACCCTGAAAATATTGTAATGTCAGACACTGTGACAGAATGTGAGAATAGACAGGACAAAGGAGTAAAGGAATTCTTATAAAGGATGGCCAAAACAAACTATTGGTAAATAAGATCTGCAACCTACTCAGCATGTAAGGGAATAGGAGGTCTAGGTGGACAAAGCTGTCCTTATCCGAAACTATAGTTTTTTATAGGCTCCTTATTGAAATGTCAGCACTTGAAATGTCGAGTGCCAATAAGCTGGAAAAAAATACAGAAGAGCAATCTTGAAAAATTTTCTTCTCCTTTAAATTTTTTTTTGCAGGAGGGCCAAGCCTGCCCCTCCTCAGCCCCCAACTTATATATATCAACACCAAGATCACCATACCTCAGATAAAAGAGACAGACTTAATATATTTAAGTCCATTCTTTTGTGCATTCAGTCTATTTATTTTGGGACTGTCCCGACATTTCAAATGGTTACCCTTTATTTATCAGTTTCTTTTTTCTTTGGCATACTTAGCTGGTGAGCAAGAGTGTAGCCAGGATTTTTGCATTTGTATATCATCCTGTAGATTGTATGCCTCCCCCCAAGAATAGCCAAAAACTTCTGAATCTGTCTGTTGTGCCATACAGCCCCTGGTGTAATTGATCTTTTTCTGTAGCATATGTAGTGCCCCTTTAATGAGTGAAGCTACATGTGTATATGAGTCACATACCAAATAGGTTGTGGGCAGATACCAGTATACTGATGTGTTAGCACCATGTTTGACTCATGTCTGTTAATTGCTAAGACCTTATTCTTACTTTGTTTAAATCTTGCAGAATGTGAGTCCAGCAGATCAAACCTGGTGTCAGAAGAAACATAACTGCTGAAAGTCTGGCAATCAATTTCTTTAAAATGAAGAAATAATTATTTTCTTCATTTGTGACCATGCAGATGCCAGCAGCACACTTTATCATGCTTACCGACTCTAGCTTGAATATCTTTGCTTCTTTTACTGACAAGTATCTTGCAGTTGTTGACAGGATAAGATGTCATTTTTGTTTTCACATAGTGTGTGCCTTGAACTATTTATTTTTATGCAACAAGCCTATAACTCACAATCTAGTGAAAATACATATTTTACTGCAACTATATGCAAATATTTACTGCATTCATTTATTTATTTATTGATTTATTTTTTGAGATTTTTACTTGGTTTGACTCATTTAAGCCGCATATTTACACAAACATAATGGCAGATGTATTTCTTTAAATTGCTTGATCAATTGACACTGCAAACCTTCTGTTTTGTTAAATATTTCCAATAAATAGTCTTTACTGAATTCAACAGTAGCATGTTAAACCCGTCACAAGCTTTCATCCATCCATATTACAATATTCATCAGTTATGTTCAGAAAACAAAATTACATATTGTTTAGTCATTGCCCTTGACATTTGTTTTTCCTACCTTCTGTAACTTGTATAAATAGTTCCCCACATTATAATACTCATTTCTTCTACCTCTGTTCTCCTTATGTCCCCCTTCTCTCTCTTGTTTACCTTGCCATACTGTGTTCCACTTCTCTTTTAATTTTTTCCCATCTCCTATTACCCTCATCACTCCTATTTGCCTTATCCCTTGTCCTATCCTGTCTGTCCTGGTGCTTCTTATATCCCTTGATTTTCAACCCTTAGAAATTTCTCTTTTCAACCTTTGCACCATTAACATCATCTCCTACCTTTCTTCTCTCCCCATGCCCATAGCCCTTTGTCTGTTCCAAATATGAATAGCATCCATTCTTCATTCTCATCCTTTATTAATGCCTGCCATGCATTCTACACCACCTTGCAGTCCCACCACAAATGACTGTTATCTACGTTTCCCACATCTCCAACCCTCTAGGCTTTCCCACTGATCTACATCTTCCAATGAACCTGGGGTCCTGTAGCACCAGTGTAATAAACATGTATGCTAGTCCCTCACTAGCCCTGATACCTTTAAGCTCTTCACCATATGCACACTTCGGCCCACTTCTCATTATTTGCCCTTTCTCGGTTTTTCTTCCCCATCTCTGTGTAGGCTTACTAAAACATTAACTTCCTCCTTTTCTCCCAGATGCCTGTTTATTTATCCTTATGATCCCTTTTCCACACTTGTCAGTCACTTCTTTTACATCTAACACTCTCCTTATTTCCTGACATTTTGCTTTCCTTTCCATACCCATTCTTCTAATCACTTTTCTATATGTTAAACCCCCTTCTTTTAATCCTGTAACCTCCTTCACCTGTTCAAAACCTAGCTCTGGAATCTGTTCAGTTTAACTCGGTCCTTTTCCTATCCACTCCCTCAGTAGCTGACCATGTATTTGCTGCTACCTCTCATCCCTCACATTCCTGATTCTGCTTTCTTGTGATCCTCTCAGTCACCCCTATTTTATGAATTTCCTAATGCCTCCCTCTGTTGATTTCAGTTTACTGTCACTTGATAGAACTGCAGTTGACTAAAACTAAAATGGCTGAAACAATTTGACTGAAAACCCATTTAAATGAAATTCTAGTTGACTAAAACTTAATTTCAGTGAATCACAAATGATAGAAAACTGTAGAAGTATATAGGCAATATGTGATGGTGTCAGTTCTCAGGATATGAGGATATGATTTGCTAGGGAAGTGAGTATAAAAGATTGTGTGGATTGGCAGTGTCCCTTGTCGTGTGGCAATCCCAAATTTTGTGTTTGTGCACTAGCACTGATGCACTAAGTTTTTTACTGTTATCCATGGCTAAGTGACAGTGAAGTATGTATGAATAATTAAGGGAGAGTGCTGGCAAGGCCCTAAACTTGGGGGTGGGGGGGGGGGCAGATTTGCCTCTGCACAAACTTTATATTTTTTATGCAGAATGTTTTCTGTCATTTGTGATTCAATGAAATGAGGTTTCTGTTAAATAGGTTCTCAGTTAAGTGGGATTTTAGTCAAATTGCTTCATTATGAATGAATATCTTACCAAGTATATTTGCTTGTGTACCTTATGTCTGCTAAATATAAACTTCCTCACTTCCCTTCTTTTCCCAAACCCTCCTTTTCTGACATTTCATATTTATCTCTGTCTTCCCGTATAGACTGTCCAACCTAATCTCTTACAGTGTATCAAAATACCCACCCATATTACCTTGTTTATGTGCTTTTTCAGTTTCTCAGTTGTTCCCACATCTCTTATCTTTCCCCAGCTTTGTCTTCATTCAAACAATAGTAGAACCCCGTCACCACTCTTCAGTTTTCAAAATGTACCTCTGCACACTATCAACCTATCATGTGTCCCTGTCACACACTACTCCCATCACCTCCCCACCTTCCTTTCCTAATATTCTTATCTGAGTTCTCCCACCTCCTGGGACACAGCTCACTCCTGTCCATTTATAGTCCTTACTTTGCATCTTCTCCATCTGCTTCTTTGATGATGTTGGTACCTGTAAGGATGCTATATCCAACATTTCCATCTTGATTCTACTCCAGGTTCACACCATTTTATTGGATTGTTCATACTCCTTACATTCTAGCTCATCAGCCTCCCCCAAATTATTTCTTGCTTCTCAAGAGCTGAACTCCAGGTGCCTTTGAGCATGTCACATAGACACACTAATACCCACCCCCTTAGAGGAAATAGATAAAAGTCACTGCCATTTGTCTACCTTAACAGCCACATGGGTATTTCTGCTCTGGTATTAAGTCACACTCCAACTTACTTCTACAGTTCTCAGTCAACGTATTCATTTCTTCCAGCCCCCACCCTTTCCTCCTGCTCTAGCATTGTTCCATCATAATCTCTACTTACCTCAGTAGAAATGTATTTGTATTTTTGAAGCGTAATGCAGTTTGCCTGGACTGCATCATCTTTCAGGTACAAATTTTAACTATTACAATATAATTTTGCAATGAAATAATAGACTCAGTAATACATACCATGCGCTTGTATTCTGGCTTGGAATGAATCAGTCATAGATCAAAAAATAAAGAAAGAATACTCCCTCCTCATAAAATAATTTGGCTAACTTCTTCCCCATACAACCTGTTGCCCTTTTCCACTTCTTAAAACTAACTATCCTGTCTTCTAATATCCCACTGTATGCAAATATATATTTCCTTGAAATTTGCTAATCTATGCACAATTATATTTAAATATGACTGATCCCTGTTTCGTACCTCAGAATATAAAATGGGTACTATTGAACATAAACACAGACTAAAGTTTACAATGTCCATAAACATGTGACCATTGATCACCCTTACACTTTCCTGCATTTGTAATCTTAGTATTCAAAACATTTTTGTACAAGTTGAATATGGATCCAACCCACCACTATATTTGACTGACTCAGTATCCAAGATTTGCACAAATTTTGTTATGCCTCTCCCCTTAGTTTCTTCCACCACTTCTATAATTTGAAAATGATTTCTTCAGGGTCTCTTTTCCAAGTCTTTCATAGTTATTATTATCTAAGTTAGACTTAATCTGTAATAATTCTTTTTGCATGTTCTCCACTTACTTTTTAATGTTCTTCAGCTATGGTTCTTGTGCTATTTCTTTTTTTTTTTTTTTTTTTTGCTTAGGGTGATCCATCTCCTTTTTAACATACCTAACTATAACTTGCATGTTGCTGATATCTGGTGCAATGGCATCCATGTTATTAAAAATAACATCACATCTATCTTCCTGGTTTGCATTCTTGCCCTCCTTCCCGACACTCCACTTTACAGCACAGCTCGTCAATAATTTTATATGTCTGATTTATTTTGTTATACACATTTATCCAGGCTATTATACTGCTGTTATAACCCAAGCTCCCTCACCTCCCCCTACTTTGTAGAGAAAATATTTATGAAGTCTGTTGCTTTATTTCCAAGAGTAGCAGACTCTAAAAACTCTGGATCTCAGTTTTTTGAACATCTTTGTTAACTATATGCACAGCATCCCCTTTACTGTATTTCATGATCAGCATCTCCTTCCTCCATTCTTGCCTGATTTAAACGTTTATTTTCATACTCTTGTCTTGTACTATCTTATCTAACATTGGTTAAATTTTTACACAGCCTTCAAAACACTGTTATCTCTGCAGTTTTTCCATCCGATTATCATCTATTACCACATGCTCCATCTGATTATCATCTACTACTAGCACATGCTCAATCTTCCTTTTCCTTTGACTACTTGCATTCACTTTTCAGTCTCCCGTTAAACTCCTTTTCCTGACTTCAAACTCCAACATAAAGCTTCAGTTACTCATTTACCCTTTGCTTCCCTGTGTGCTGAAACTTTACTATCCAATCACCATAATACTTGCATGAACCATTACCCAGAAATAAGCTGCTCTCCTTAAGCTGCAATTTTCTTTGTCATCTCTGCAGTGTCCATGATAAATGCTAATTTTATAGTATGCATTGTTTATCGGAAGTGATGAATCATTAGCATATTTAGTTGGTCACATGTTCTTATACCAGTGCTACTAAGACTATTTATGACTGTTTAGCAATAAGTTCTTTTTATTGCTTGATGAAGGACATGGCAATCTTTTACCAAACTGTGAAAACTAGCATTTTGTATTATTTTCGTGGTTCCTTCTGTGTATGTCCACTTCCACACATGAAGATGTTTTCTGTTTGGAATTTGTCCCCTCTTTTGGTAGCTTTTCAACTTGGCATGTCATCTTTGATTTGGTGTGGAGTCTTAATGATGTTTCAGCCTCCAGTTGCCCTGAAACTGGAAGGGAATCTGTCAGAAAATTAGAAGTCCTGGGTTTAAAGGTACCAGTCATATCTCAGATGAAGAACCTATTAAAGTGTTTAATACTTTTACTGTCAGTGAAGAAGAGAAAAACAGTCTAGCAATACTGAAAACTAAATCCCGGGTACTTTGTGAGCAAAAAAAGTTAATTGAATGTTTAATATATAACAAATCAAGGGGAACAAGAAAATATTAGTGCGTGTATGACTGATTTGAGACAGAGGACACGTAATGTTGAATTTAGAGGGCTGTGAAGTTCATTAATCAAAAATAAAATTGTCTGTGGCATAAGTTACAATTACATAAGAAGCAGACTAGTAAAGGAATCAAATCTAACACTTGATAAAGCTATTGCTATGTGCTTTTTAAGTGAATAATTAAATAAAGTAACTCTAAACATTAATTAATGCCCTGGGAGTATTTAAAACTGGCACTGAAGTGAACAATGAATAGAAAGGTAATCTGACCTGCTGTAAACTTAGCAAAAAACTAAGCAATGATTGAACTACAAGTGGCAGCATAACACTTTGGGCTAAATTCATAAGGATACCATGAAGCATACACTGCTGTGTACGTATCGCTATACCTTTTTGTTGTTCAGCAAGCACCCGTACATGGTGCTGCATGGTCCCCCAACACAAAGATGTGCAGCATCACAAAGGGCTGGCCCTGTGGCCCTGCCGAATGCTAATGAGGAGGTATTCCACAGGGACAGGCATATGGTAATTAGCCATGTGATGTCTCCAGGAACCTCCCCCAGGAAGGTATCTACATGGTTGAGCCATTCTAGAAAGATTACACAGCCATCCCTACTACATTTCTGTAGTGAACACAGCCAACATGAATCTGGTGTGGGGAACAACTAGACACCAGGCCTTACTTTAAAAGTGCCATAATAGTACCAACATCAAAACTGGGATCAAGGGGTGGGGGGAACCACCATACACCAGAGATTAATGTTCAGTAGTGTACTAGCACCAGCATTACTACAGCAACTGGGGGGAGGGGATGAAGGGATACACACTCTACAGTGCTATACATGCAACAACATTACTGCAGGGACCGGGGGTTGGAAGATATACTAGACTACCATGGATACATCATTAAAGTGCTGCACCTGGACCAACATTACTTCAGGAACTGGGGTGGGGGGATGCACTGGCACCAGGGATTCAATTTTAAAGTGCTGAAATGGCACCAAAGTTATTATGGGGATATAGGGATGATACACTAGACAGCATGGAATACTCATAAAGTGCCTTAAGGCACAAAACAGCATAACTGTGGTGGAGGGAGTCACCACATACACTGTAAAGTGCTGTAATAGCACAAATGGTAGTACAATTATCAGGCAGTGGGAGGAGCCACTGGACACCAGGGAAAAAGTGATGTTTCATAATGGCATATACTTCATAAGGGTGAGGGGGTGGTGGGGGAACCATTAGACTTGTAAAGATGGCTCTTTAAATTGCTATAAAGGCACCGAAATTGTAAGAACAATCAGGTTGGGGGGATACACTAGACCACCAGGGCCTAATTCATTCATGCCATAATAGCTCTAAAGTACTATGGGGTGAGGGAACCATAGGAGAGTAGGGACAGGTACAGGGACTGTGGTGTTTGTTTGCTCACACATGAGAGCACGCTCGCGTGTGTGTGTGTGTGTGTGTGTGTGTGTGTGTGTGTGTGTGTGTATACATGTGTGTGAGAGAATGACTGCAGGGGAGCTTCCACTGCCTACATGAACAGCAGGTTACTACTACGATGTGTGCATCGGCCATGCTCTCTGCATCACAGTAGTAACGGAGATTCAGGAAACATGCAGATTAACTGATAATGAGGTCTTACTTTGTTGCAACTAGCATGTTTCTGAATCACAAATGGGCACGTTGTGCTGGAAGGGCCTTTCTAGCATGATACATATGGCTTGTGCTAGGAACCTTAATGAATACCTAGGTTTATCGAAGATGTCAACTCATCATGAATGAGTATCCAAGAAGCACAATGTCATTTGCTATGGCAGTGAACATAAAAAGGGGCATTGTAAAACAAAAGACTGAGTTTTTGGGATACATGGTGTGATGAGTCATTATGTAAAAATATCATTCAATAGAAAAAAGTTCCAAAAACTTAAAATGAATTTGTTAGATTTATAATATCTGAAATGCTTGTGAGCTATGTGCAGATAACTTCTGTAAATACAGTACAAAATTCAGTCAGGAATTAGGGATATAAAAACAACAAAATGTGGCAGTTTGCCTACTAATAAGCCTGGTCAGAGAACTTTACTTAAATGGTAAATCAGTTGTTTTTGCGCTTGATACTGAAGATGAGTGTTACAAAATATTTGAGTTTACATTTAGAAGTCTGAGTCAAATCAAAAACTAATTTAGTCTACTTGAGTTCCTTTAGTCTTATTCACGTCAAAAATGAAGCATGGATTTTGAATCTACTTAAAACACTGCTAACAAAAAATAAGACTTAGAGACTGTTTCAAGTAGTAAATCTGCAATCTAAGATGAAGCAAAGCACGACACTTAGTAAAAAGAGTCTTTGTGTCTATAGACATAATTAAGGAGAATTCAATAGGAAAAGCAAAAACCTGAGTTAAGCATGCAGTCCTGTGAGTGAATATCCACATAAAATTCACTTGCTCACAGAGACAGCATAATTTGCATGTTTGTAGAGTAAGAACACTCAAGCAGATAGCCATTGTGTGAACAGGTATAGTGTTAAGCCAAATAAAATACAGAAGTAGTTGCTATTACACAGAAAGGCATCTGAACTGGTTCTGCGATAACACCATAGGAAAAATAAGTCTGCTATGTCCAGATGGCTATAAATTAAGAAGCACAATATGCAAACAGTGTTGCTAAGAATGCTATTCCAGAAATCCATTCTTATCTGTTTGAAGGTTAGTGTTATTTATTTGAGGGCAAGAAATCACATTGGATTATTATCCAAAGTTGTGTATGTGATACATCCACCATACAGAGTACTTCTAATATTAAAGAACAAAATAGGGCAAAGCTTAAATATACAGGACAGCTAGGTATGGCTGTGAAGCAGATTGAGCCTACACAATGGGTTAACAGCATGATAACTTGAAGTAAAGCAAAGCTAGAATCTGTCTAAATTCACAAGACTATAATTCTGAGGGAACATTGCAGCGAGCAGAATAAAATGAATGTTACTATATCTAACGTAGAATTCTTCTTAGTACTAGATGTTATCAAGCTAGATTTTTTATTTATTTAAGATTTGTTTACCAGGAAAGTCCAACTTTGAACGAAGCCAATTTTCAGCAGAAGCCCAGGGAGAAATGCTCTAGACACATGTCTTTGCTACGTGGGAGGAAACCCACACGAATGCAGGGATGACATGCAGACTCCACACAGAAAGCACTCCAGCCAAGAATCGAACTGGAGAACCTGTTGCTGTGACGTGACAATGCTACCGCTACACAGTCCAATAAATTAAGTTTAAAGCTATGTACCTTTAACACACCAGTAGTTACACAAGATTCATGAAACGATGATTGGCAGCTGTTTGGCTCCAGAGGTCTTTCAAGGAGCTGTAGCAGATGGGATTAAAAGTTTAGAATGAGTTACTTCTTTGGTGGCATAGAAAGATAAAGCACTGGCTATGACAAAGGCAACTTAGATTTAGTCAGTGGCACAGGTGACTGACAGAGAGTGGCAGGGAGGGCTAGGTGTGCCCATCCTGGGAGGAAGGGCATATGCTGATGAAGCTCCCTAAGGGGAGGCATGGTCCAGAGAGGGGAGCTTCCCTTGGACATATACCAAAGAGCACAGGGTAGGGTGGGAAAAGTTGGTGGGTCATATATAACCCCCTGGTAGAAGATGGATAGCAAACTCCCAGGATGCCCTTAGGTTCCCTGCTGGTCCTGACTTAAATTGGGGAATTGGAGTGGAGGGATGAAGTGGAGTGTAGGTAAACCCAGTGTACAATGTGGGTCATTAGGATTTTTGTCAGAATGATTGTAAGGGGAAAAAAATAAGCTTACAATGAGTTGTGGATATTACTGATTATATTTTGATCAGATGTGATACCAGTCAGCAACATGACATAATACTGATTATTTTATTAGATGGACAAAGATAACAGGGTTTGGATGAGGAAAACAAAAAGTCTGTCTGATGCGTTACATTTGAAGTGCATAAATCATCCTTACAGCTAATGACTGTTACTAGTTCAAGAAACAGTAGTAATACATGAAGGCAGACACATTGCTTATATGTCTAGAGCTTTGGTAGATAAACAAAGAAGATACACAGAGATTACCAAAAATGTTAGCTGTAGTGATTGGATGTCAGAAATTCCATGATTATGTGTATGGGGGACATATTAAAGTTGAGGTGGACCATAACCCTTTGCAATATGTCTTCAGAAGTCACTGATTGAGACTGAGGCACAAACTTCATTCTTACATCTGAAGGTATTAAATATAATTTAAGTTAAAAGGAATCTGTTTTTATCTTGAAATATAATATACTTTGCCCTAAAGGTCTCAATAAGGAATGCAACTGGAAATGTTTTTTATGAGTTCACTTTAAGGTTTGAAGTCATTTTAATTGTGCAAATAAATGTTGGGAGTGTCACATTGTATAAAAGGAATTTAATAGAATGGAAAGATATACTCTGTAAAGGCTCTTGGTAGCTGAGGCACTAGAGGATATTACTGTGTGTTATTGTGTTTTTTCTTGTTTTAATAAAAGTCTGAAATAATTTCAAGCTTGTGACCTACTGGCCTAGAGGTATGTGTCGTTTTTCATCAATTCAGCATTTGTTTGTGGTTTTCACAAACTCCATTATTGCCTGAAAACTACACGATTGAGAATAGAAAGCTGAGAAGGGATGTAAATGCATTTATTGATAAAGCCATAATGATTGGTAGGGACAGTAATGGTTGTGGTGATCCTCGACTGGACCAGTAATCAAGGAGCTTCAATCCTCACCACTGGCAGCTCTGGGGGCGTTCACTAGGAGTATAATACAAATGGTGGTTTGACCAAGAGTGGCCCACACAGTCTCAACAAAAGTACTCTCAAAACTTAAATATCTCTAAACAGATCCAGCACAATGAAAGATTTAAATATATTTAATAATAAATAATAAAAGAATAAAAAATATTCAGTATATATATATTGATAGTGACAGAGTTCAAAATCGCATGAAATATTTAAAATAACATTCCAGTACAGACTCACACAAATAAAAACAAAATCTAAACTAAGCGTCACTATATTCCTGACTGTATCTAAGAGAATTATACTATTCCCTAGTAACTTACTCAGAGCAAGGCAGATGATGTAGTGAATGTTTTTTGTCAGGTCCAAGACAGAAAACAGAATGCTCTGCCTCACTAAGACAATTCTCAAAATAATTTCTAAAATAGTACTGCTGAGATAGCTTGCAGAATGACATAAGTTCTGGTCCTCTGACTTCTGACTTCTAGTTCTCATACAAAACTCCATTGCTGAAGCTGGCAGTATTTAGCATCTACCTGTAAAAATACTCATACAAGGGTTTCTGTTCAGATTTTTGGCAGATGCTGGAAGTAATAAAATAATAACATTCCTTCATACTTCCAAAATAGCAATTAGTTCACCCCAGAAACAATACAGAGATAAAGCATTGGTTATGACAAAGGCAACTTATATTTAGTCAGTGGCACAGTTCCCAGTACAGATGTTGTGTCTCTAGCTGCATTGAAACATCTTTATGACCTAGCCTGTAAAGTAATATAATTTCAGATATGTTTCTAAAGTTTGATGGACTGAGGTTAATCCTCCAGTTTCCTCTGTTAACATATACATTTACACAGTTACAGTAGTGCGTGTACGCTTCTTTCCTCTTCCAGTAGGACACACTGTGGATACATTTTAAGCACAAGCACTTTACAAATACCTTTACAACAGAAATATCTGTACAAAGCAGTCTGATATACACATAACATACAGTTCTATTACATTTCTAACACAAACACCTTATATGACATGCAGTCTAGTACATTTGTAATGCAGGGATCTTGTATAAATTAGTTTGATATTTACAAATGACTTATAATTATTTACAAAATCCCAGCTAGCTGTGCTGGCAGTACCTCCTTTTGTCACATTTCTTCCGCCTTCAAAGACTCAAGCTAGTTTTTCAAGTCACCCTTAAGAAACGTTACTTGAGAGGGTTGAGCCTGTCTGGGAATACATTACCCCATAACCTGTCTTGAGATTCCAGGTGGCTTGGCAATGCTGACCCCAGTACAGTGCTGTAATGTCATATCATATGTCTGCCACCAAGGCTCCACCACAGTAACTTGGGATTTTGCTGGCTGGCTCCATGCAGCCATAGATCCCCCTCAGACTCCTCCTACCTCCTACTGCAAATACATAACACAGGGGCATCCATATCACTGTAGGTTTCCCGGTGCTAACATGGCGCAAATTGTGCCCCTGCCTCCTGCCTAGCACTTCTACCTTGTAGTTAACACCACTGACCTTCCATACCACTTTGAAGGGTCCCTCTTAAGCTGCCTATAGCTTACTGTGTCTGACAGGAATGAGAACCATAACCTGCTGCCCCACAACATACTCTCTGCCTTGAGCATTCCTGTCATAGCAGACCTTTTTCTGCTGTTGGGCTTCTATCAGGTTCTCCTGGACCAAGCCCATGAGTTCCCTAAGCCTTGTACTGAGGTTCGTGACATATGCTGCAACAGATTCCTTGTGGGATTCACACTCACCCTCCCACTCATCAAGAAGCAAACCTAGAAGTCCCCTCACCCTATGCCCATACAGCAACTCAAAGGGTGGAAAACTTGTGGATTCCTGTGGCACCACTCTGTACGCAAACAACACATGGGCCAAATATTTGTCCCACTCCCTCTTAAACTGGTCTGCAAATGCCTGTAATGTGGTCTTTAGTGTATAGCGTAACCTCTCCAACAGACCATTAGTCTGGGGGTGGCCTTTAGGTGCTTTACTCCACAGCACTCCCACAGACAAACCAGCAGGTCTGATATGAAATTGGCACCTCTGTCAGTCACTATTTCTTTTGGGAAACCTACCCTGCTAAAAATTTCTAACAAAGCATTTGCTGCCTTTTCTGCCTCAATGGAGGACAGAGCCACCATCTCAGGGTATCAGGTAGCATAATCTACTACCACTAGGATATACTACTTCCCTGTGGAACTTGGGGTACTCAGGGGCCCCACAGTATGCATAGATACCTTCTGAAACAGCTCCTAAATCACAGGCAAAGGCACCAAAGCAGCTTTGACCTTGTCTCCTGCTTTGCCTACCTTTTGGCACTGCTCACACATCCTGCAGTACCATGCTACATCCCTGTAAATACCAGGCCAATAAAAGTTCTACATAATACGTCTCTTGGTATGCTTTATGCCCATTTGACCTGCAAAGAGAATATCATGGGCTATGGCTAGAAATGCCAGATGGTAGGGTCTGGGCACTACCAACTGCTGTATAACCTCACCTTCCAGCAATCCCTCAGGGGTCCACTCTCTATACAGTAACACTTTGAATCAGTGTACAGATTCACCCTTTTCCTTGAGAATCAGGTGCCTCCCTAGCTACCTCTCAAGCCTTGTAATCTAGGGTCTGAGAGATGAGCCTGTTTCAACTCTCTCTTTGTAACCCTTCCCAGCTCCCTTTCCACAGGATGTCTGTTATCCTCTGAGAGTGGTGCATCACTGTCAGCCTGGGTACTACTACTCACCTCTGCCCTTGCAGTCATTCTGTCCAAGAGAACATCAGTACCCACAAGCAGCTGTGGTTCACCTTCAGTCTCACTGCTACAGGGTAGCTCCCTCCCTGAGGTAGCCACCTCACCAGTTCTGGATTCAAGTGTGCGGTCTGTCTGGGTCCCCTCAATGCTACCAGACCCACATGTCTGTCTCCAAGCCTGACTGCGTGTAACTGCATGCACACAAGGTACTGCATTATCAAATTCATTCCTTATCAGGACATCTGCAGGGATATACTCAAACACACCTACTTACTTGCTTCCTTGTCCACCCCCCCCAATCAAGGTGAACCCTAGCCAAAGGTATTTGGAATGGGGTCCATCCTAAAGCTCTGACTGGAGTTCACTGCCCAAGCAAGTAGTTCTCCTCCTTAACCAATTCAGGCTTCACAATGGTTAGGTGAAAGGCTGCGTCTCTCAGCGACAGTCTGTTTCCCATATGCTAAGATATGATATAACCTCTTGTGGTAGTGTGGTACCCTTGTTGTCTCCAGAAAACTTACCACTGGCATTATGTCATTCCCACTTGCTGGCTCCCCTACCTTTTTTTCCCCACCTTGCCTCCATGGACATCTATATGCTACATGACCCCACTTGTTACATTTAAAACATTTAACCCCTGATTCTGACCGTGTACCTGATCTAGTGGCTTCCCCTTTTACTGGGAGACTCTTTGGGGCAGTTTAGGCTTCCCACTATAGGTTGCCTTATACCCATGTGCAATCCTGGCTAACCCTTTCCTGTGCTGTGATGCCCTGCTTGCTAGGTATAGGTCTCCTTTTTTTCCCCAAGTCATCAGTGGTATTGCATTCTATATCTGCCTACTAGATTCGCATGTCCTCAGGCAAAGTGCTAAGGGCTTGTTCCCTCACCAAAAGATCTGCTAGCCTTTCAAAAGTGGTGACCTGATACCCACTCACCCACCTATGAAAATAAGTGCTTAACTCAGCAATATAATCACACACACTTTCATCTGCCTTGCATTTATGGTCATGAAACTTTTTTGTATAAGCTTCATTTAACTTCAAGTATTTCAATAAACAATTTTTAACTGTGTTATAATTTAAGCAATCAGTGTCAGACAATTTAGAAACAGCAGTTACAGCTTTATCATGGAGTAAGGGGGTCAGCGACTGTACCCAGAGCCCTTAGTCAACATTATACTGTTTACATTCCATTTCAGACATATGAATAAAACTATCACCCTCTGTAAATTGTGGAAGAAATGTACTGATCTTTATTGCTTCTGGGGTTCAGTTACTCCCTTCCCGATTACCCCCATGATCCTGGTGAAGAGTCAGTATTTCATTTGCATGTTGCATCTCCAGACATCTCAGTCTCTGTGCTGATTCTAATTCCATCTGTTTCTCCTTCTCTTCAGCCTCCAAATGTCGCAGTCTCTCTGCTGATTCTAGTTCCAAATGTTTGGACTCCAGTTTGAGTCTCTTTAACTCCAGATAGATTTTTAAGTCTTTTGACGGGAAGTTGAACTGTTCATTTTCTGAGAGTTGTACATCTCCAAGGCCGTTCTGGTTGTCCCACTGGTTCTTGGTCTGTGATGCAGCTGTGGTTAAGGCTGCAACCATTTCTCCTGTAGTCAGGTTGGCATGCTCCAGTTCTCTGGCTTGGCACATCTCAGCCAACTGGCTCCTTGTCAGCTTGCCATAATCCTTTGCTGACATCCTTGCCTGCTCTCCCTGTCCATCTAAACTAACAAACAATAAATACAACTATTGTGATATCAAACTCTGAATGTCTACCATGTGGCTGCTTGAGAGTATAAACACCTTCTTTAGTGACCACTGTTTACAGAGTGCAATATTTACACCAGTGAACCCCAATATGTGATGTGGTGATCTCACCACTGCCAGCAAATTAATATGTGATGACCCTCACTGGACCAGTTATCAAGGAGCCTTGATCCTCACCACTTGCACCTGTGGTGGGACGTTCACTGGGAGGATAACAGGCACGCACACAGTATTTCCAGATGCATCTATCTGCATCAAGTGCAATTTCCTTTAACAGCACATAAAGACCACAGTCAGTCCGGGTCTGGTTTCTCTCTCTTCCTCCAGATCCCCGATAAGACTATCCACTGGCACAGCTATAGAGTTGAGATCTCTGCTGACTGACCAAGCCAAGGCCTTCAACACCCTCTCTATCCAACCAGTAGCTGCATTGAAACATCTTTATAACATAGCCTATAAAGTTATTTAATTTCAGATATTTTTCTAAAGTTTAACCAATGCACCATCACTGACCCCTTGAAGGCGTTGGCCAAGACATTATAGAGATTATTAAAATGCTTGTTGGATACTGGCTGGTCATTTTTTTTTTTCCTTTCCTAAAGTTTGATGGACTGAGATTAACCCTCCAGTTTCCTCTGTTGACATATACATTTAAACAGTTACAATAGTGCATGCACATTTCTGTTCTCTTCCAGAAGGGCACACTGTGGATACATTTTAAGCACAAGCACTTTACAAATACCTTTTCAGCACAAATATCTGTACAAAGCAATTTGATATACACATGACATACAGTTCTACTACATTTGTACCACAAGCATCTTATAAGACATAGACTTCTAATACATTTGTAACACCAGCATCTTGTATAAATTAGTTTGATATTTACAAATGACATATAATTATTTACAAAATTCCAGCCAGTTATACTGGCAGTACCTCCTTTTGTCACAATGGTGTCTTTATCTGTCACTTCCACATTATACTTTCTTAAAAGAATTATCACATACTGAAGGTCAGCTGTTCAAAGGTAAGAGAGACATAATTCTACTACAAATGAGGAACCATGTGAGTCAGGAAATCCATGAGTCTCATTTGGAAATATTTATGTGCAAAAGTATGAGCAAGACATATTGGCTAATATGACAGCCCAAATCAAGCAAATGATGCGAAATTGTTTGCTGTGTTATACGAATACAAATTATTTATGTATTATTTATTTGTCTTTTGTTGACCAGGTTAGTCACAATAGGCTAGTGGACTCTTTTCAGGGGAGATCTGAGGTGGCAATTATACTACTAGGAGAAATTTGGCTAGGGCATCGGGGAACTTCCCTTACACTTTTTGTTTGGTGCTGTGGGATATTTTACATCTACCTGAGCTACCACCAACTCAAGCAGGTGGGACTAGTAAGAGAAATGCACATCTCATGAAATTCCAAAATTACTTTAGGTGCTAGAGGTCTGAAAACCACTAGTCTACAGTGATAAATGTGCTTAAATCTTTCCTAGAGATAGAATACTAATTATGATATGTCAGGCAACAATCTATAGTTTGTTAGTGAAAAATTCAGGTATTTTTCTGTACCTTATGACTCAGTATATAAATGTGACTTCAAAATATGTGCAGTCTAATGGGTAAAAGTATAATGTATGCACATTGCTGAAGAAATGCCATATCTCATGGCAAATGGACAACCACCCTGATATTGTTAGACTGCAGAAATAGGTTGTTACAGACTGTAGGTCTATGATTTTTGCAGCCTTTGAGAAGAAGACGACTGATGTATAAGCCAGAATAATCACTCAGTCTTTGCATACCAAAAACCAAAATACAACTGTCAAATTTGTTGAATAAAAGGCAGATGAAACAGAAGCAGTTTTATTTATGTATGCAATTATTTATTTTCCTTTGTTTACTGGGAAAGTCAGTTTAGACAAAGCCCCTTTTCAACAGAGACCCAAGGAGAAAAGCTCCACATGATATGCATTTTAATTAATTAACAGTAAAAATATTAACACTCAGTTTTATATAACTTACAGGTGATTACAATGTTATATACATTGTATGCCATCTGCAGCATGCTAAGCTCAGACTCATCTGTAGAACATAGCATATATAGCACAAAACACTCATAGACCTTGAGGATATTCTTATTTTACAGTGTAAGCATTCACCCCCACTGTAATATTAGCACATAGATAGAAAATAAAGCATATTCATATTTTATCCAAACTGGATTTATGAGTCTTTTGGCCAAAAGAGTCTGAGCAGGTGTGAGTAACCAATGGAACTAGCAGCATATCTGTCACGTCTCTTCTCTGCTAAGGCTGAGCAGGTGTGAGTAACCAATGGAACTAGCAGCATATTTGTCACGTCTCTTCTCTGCTAAGGCTGAGCAGGTGTGAGTAACCAGTGGAACTGGCAGCATATTTGTCATGTCCCTTCTCTGCTAAGGCTGAGCAGGTGTGATTAACTAGTGGAACTAGCAGCATATCTGTCATGTCTCTCCTCTGCTAAAGCTGAGCAGGTGGGAGTAACCAGTGGAACTAGCAGCATATCTGTCATGTCTCTTCTCTGCTAAGGCTGAGCAGGTGTGATTAACTAGTGGAACTAGCAGCATATCTGTCATGTCTCTCCTCTGCTAAGACTAAACAGGTGTGAGTAACTGTTAGAAAAATATGTATTAACATATGTGTGCAATGCTTATTCTAATAAGGGAAGATTAACACATTTTTATTCTATATACAGCATTAGTTTTATTTGAGACTGCAAATGTGCTTTTCTGAAATTGTGCTTTCTGACACTGCAAGATGCACTCTGACCTAGTTTGCTAGCACAGCAAAATAATGTTTATGCCTTGGAAATGTACTGAAAAGCAGGTGATTTTCTGCTAGGTCAGGAAATTAAAAGGAGAATAATAATAATTTCTGTAGATCCATTCATTATAGACAATAAGCTCTGTTCGAGTTGATGAAAAAGTGTACAAGCTGCAAGATAGTTAGATATAACAAACAATAAACTGCTTCAGAAATCTGTACTTGCATTGTGCTTAAATTAGCCGTAGTACCTAGACTTGTAACATCACATAGCAAGAAAGTTATAATTGACCAGTGGTCATCAAGGCCATCCTGTTTACTGAAAAATCTTTTTTAAAACTTTGAAGAGTCATCTAGAAATATGAGAAATATCTGTAAAGTAACAGAATTGTGAACTGGTGATCTGCTACGTCAGTCGTAGTGGGCAATGTCTTGAAAGAAAGGTATAATAACTGTGACACTTCCTGATTTAGTCAGACAAACTCTGTAACTGCATTTTTTGTCTCCTTGCGCAAGAATAAAAATACCTGAACTGAACCTTATGCTTTTGGTCTTTTTAAATTATTTTTCTGTAACATTTTTTTTGGTCCTTTGGAGCCGGAAACCCTCGTTTAGCCTGGGATCAGATGGGCCAGGTGTCATGAAACTGCGCAGGGAAGATACCACATCGGATCTTCTTCATATAAAGACCTCCGACTGAATTGTCATGCAAAAGAGGCCAGCCACTTTTCTGATCTACGACTGAAGGCGGGTTCCATTTGAACAGTGAGTGACCAATCGCTGAGGCTCAGGTAAGGTGAATCTACTTTTTTCTGTTTTAGATCAGGGACTTGTTTGTATTTGTTCTGTGAGAATTTTTAGTTCAGGGACAGAAATATTGCTATCTTGTCATAGATCAGGGAAACAGAATAAGTAGGCAGGTAGTCTGAAGAGACTGTAAACACTTGGTGGTACCACATTAAAAACAAAAGGGTTACGTAACATTTAAAAAAGGTTAGAACAAAATGGGTAATACGTGCACAAAAACAAAAAGACCTCAAAGCCCACCGTTAACCGAAGACGCAAAATATATGCAATCACAGCGCACCGATAACGTTAAATATTATACTAAATCGGTTAATAAATATGAATTTGATGGGAAACTAGAAAGATCCTCGCTTATCAAACTTATTAGACAGTTAAAAACCGATTCTAAAGGTCAGGTTAAAAAACAGCATAAACTAGGAGTTCCTCAGGCACACAGATGGATTGAGGAAGCAAACCGAAGAGAACAAAAGAATAAAAATTCAAAAGCAATGTTTCTAGACAAAGAGGATAATAACTTGGTTTTAGCATCGACCCCTCCGCCCACTCCGGTTTTGGTTCCCTTACCGGAATATGAAGCAAAAGAACAAACTGACCCACCTCCATGATATCCAGTTGTTCCTATAAAACCACTACTGTTTGTTAGAGATCCTATCGAGACTAGGTCTCCAACACGTAATTTAAAAGAGGATATTGAATTATATCAAATGAATGGAAATTCACGGGCTATGAGTGAAGAAGAGATATGCCCACTCATAGAAGTATCAAATCCTCAGGCAAGACAAGAAGGGCAGAACCCAACTCTCTTAGTATACAGACAGTGGACACCGGAAGACGTCCGGAAAGCCACAGAGGGAATCCCCCATCCAAAAGTTAATTTTAGAAAGTTCTTAGAAGACTTACAGGGCATGAGATTAAGTTATCACTTAAATGGAGAGGAAGTAGAAAAAGTAGTCAGACAAATAGTAGGTCCAGATTGGCACATAATCAGTGGCAACTGGAATCCCCGTGATGCTGCACTTAGGCCCCTCCCACATAGCAGCACAGAATTAGACAACAGAGTGAAAGGTCTGACAGACCGAATTTCTGAGAAATGGAAGCCTAGGGCAGACTGGACTTGCATTAATCAATGCATCCAACAAGAAAGTGAAACTGTTGATAGATATCTTTCCAGATTATTGGAATGTTTTAACAATCACTGTGGAATGCAAGTGCCTGAAGATCAGACACAAGATTCCCCATATGAGCAGCAGTTAAAGAATGCATTTTTGAAAGGCAGTATTGCACCCATAAGTAGTTTTATTACTAAACAAATGGTAGACCATCGTACAAGCAGATTACAATCACTGCTTGAATATGCTAGACATGCCGAAAGGCATTTTAACAACAAAAAGAAAAAGAAAGCCCAAGTATTTGCTGTAGAAGATGGAGAAGTTTATTTAGTACAGTCTGGACAAAAGGGCAAAAAGAATGCCCAGGGAAATAAACAATCTGATCAGCGATCAGAGGACTTTGAAGGGAGAAAGAAAAGAGGTGAGTGCTTCAAATGCGGGAAAAAAAGACACATGGCAAGGGATTGCAGGAAAAATAAGAAGGCAGCAGTGGAAGACAAAAAGGATGAGGGTGAGGACTGACTATATGAAAGTCAGGAATTACTAGATAGGAATAATAGAGAAAAGACAAATGAGAATGTGATAGAAGAAACAGAGAATGTGATAATAGAGGAAGTGCAGGAAGCTACCAATAGTGAAGAAAACGAAATATTAGACCTAGCCTTACTGAGCTTAGAGCTCTATTTGGCTGACACAAAACCAGAAGTGACACTCCTGGTAGAAGGGAGGGAAGTCAAATTCTTGTGCGATTCAGGGGCATCACAAACCCTGGTACACCCCTCCAAACTACCAGAAAATTCAGAATCACATGACTTTATACTAGTAAAAGCAGCTAATGGACAGCTGTATCGGGAGCCTCTCTCCCATAACATTACAATAACAGATCCTGTTTCAGGATTAACCCAGAAAAGCAAAATTGTTGTTTCTGCAAAATGCCCAGTGAACCTTTTGGGCAGAGATCTTATGCAACTATTAGGCACAGCAGTAGTTCCAACTATGCAGGGTATGGAAGCACAATGACAGACTAATACTTTTGCAGTGCAAACGGAAGGTGAGACATTTTACTGGTACAGCCAAGACTTAGTTACAACTGGCCCTGGAGCAGTAACTGAAGAGTTAATGAATGTAGCTATCAGTAAGTTCCCTTCTCTTTGCATTGACATACAACACCTGTTGCACTGTACTCTGTATTATTGTAATACACCAGGACCTGACAAAGAATATGAACAAGAATTGTTTAAAAATCATGCAAACAGATTAGTACTGTGTAATTTGTACTGGGACATGAAAGGGAACAGTGTAGTTAGCTGTTCATTACTCCAGGAGTTATTTTCACTTTACAAATCAAATCTAATACCACATGTTAGTTTAACTAAAGAGGAAGATTTAAAATGGATAGACCTAGGAGAAAAAGTCACAAAATGGGAAAAACAGACAGAATCAGAACTGTCAGAACAGGGAATACAAAGACAGAAACTGAACTGGATAACACAAACACATCCAGCTGTACACTTGCAGTTCAGCAAAGACAGCTGAGAAGCCCTCTTATTAGAAGAGGAAGAAAAAGCTTTGCTAGACATACCAGAAACTCTCTGGTCAACAGGAAAATCAGACGTAGGACTTATTCGCACAGCAGGACCAGTTACTACCACGCCAAAGTCAGCATTCAGACCACAAAAGAGACAGTACCCCTTGAGAAAAGATGCAGAGGCAGGTATTAAACCTATCATAGCAGCTTTGCTTAAGAGTGGAATACTGGTGGAATCTCCCGATTCACCATGTAACACACCCTTATTCCCAGTTAGAAAAGCAAACAGAGAATGGCGTATGGTCCAAGATTTACAAGCTGTAAATGACGCAGTAATACAAAGAGCACCTATGGTGGCAGATCCACATACCTTGTTGAATGATTTAAAACCTCAACAGATGTATTTTTCTGTGGTAGATATCAGCAATGTGTTCTTTTCGATACCGATACACCCTGACAGCCAGTATTTGTTTGCATTTACATTTCAGGGGAAGCGGTATACATATACGCGACTACCACAGGGTTATAGTGAAAGTCCAACAATATTCTCACAAGAGATGGCAAGTAATTTATCAGGATTTATCCCACCAAGAGGTAGTCAAATGTTGATGACATCCTGCTGGCTGCCCCTACCCAGCAAGATTGTAAGGAAGATACTATAGCATTATTAAAATTCCTAGCAGTTGAAGGACACAAAGTAAGCAAAAATAAATTGCAGCTTTGGAGAAAACAAGTGAAATACCTTGGATATGTAATATCCAAAGATGGCAGAACATTAGATGAGGACAGAAAAGTAGCGATCTTACAAGCACCAAATCCCACAACCAAGAAGGAAATGATGTCCTTCCTGGGTACGACTAATTTTTGTCGGAGCTGGATCCCAAACTATGCTTTGGATTCTGCACCTTTAACCGACCTGATTTTTAAGAAGCCTATGGCAGCACAAGATTTAATACAGTGGACACCAAAAGCAGAATTAACTTTCTGCAAGCTGAAACAATTAATAGCATCATCATTAGTTTTAGGATTACCAAATTATCACAAACGTTTTTTCCAAACTGTAGATTGCAAGCAAGGTTATATGACATCAGTATTGACTCAACAGCATGGGGACAAACAATGCCCCATTGCTTATTATTCATCACAACTGGACCCAGTGGAGCGGTCTCTACCCCACTGTGTACAAGCAGTAGTTGCAGCTGCAATGGCAGTGCAGGCTTCAGCCTCAGTAGTGTTATTCCACCCTCTCACATTGAGAGTGCCTCATGCAGTCGCAATCATTTTACTGCAAGAAAAATAGCATATCTTTCCCCTGCTAGGCATCTTTCTTGTATGACTATATTGCTGAGCCAACCTCACATGACAATTGAACGATGTACTACTTTGAATCCATCTACCTTGCTCCCAACTCCTGTGGATGGCACACCCCATAACTGCCTGCAGGAAATTGAGCAAAAGACACTGCCTAGAAAAGACCTCACGGATGTTCCCTTGGATGATGCCGAGGTGACATATTACATGGATGGCTCATGCAAAAGGAGTCCTACAGGACAGAACCTAACAGATTATGCAGTAGTTTCTGATAATGAGATTGTAGAAGTGAAACCTCTACCACATAACTTATCTGCACAAGCAGCAGAGTTGATTGCCTTGACACGGGCATGTACCTTAGCAAAGGGTAAAAGCGTAAACATTTTTACAGATAGCCAGTATACTTTTTTTACTGTACATGTTTTTGCACAACAGTGGAAGAATCGAGGAATGGTGACATCTACTGGCAAACCGATTAACCATGCACAGTTTATTTTAGATTTGTTAGATTCTATTCAGTTGCCTCAGAAAGTAGCTATTTGTAAATGCATAGCTCATACAAAACAACAAGATAGGATTTCAAAAGGCAATGTGAGAGCTGACACAGCTGCAAAGCAAGCAGCCTCAGAAGCATTTCTTTTGAACGAAGAATTATAACCTTCTGAGATTTTAGACTTAGAAATGTTGAAAACAATGCAGACACTTACTACACAGGCTGAAAACAAAAATGGAAAAGACGAGGAGCAATTCTCAAAGAAGGGCTGTACATCTCCAAAGAGGGAAAACCGATATTACTGTCTAATTTATTTAGATATGCAGCTTTGTTGAGCCATGGGCAGAGCCATGTCTCAACAGGGGGGATGGTACAGTTAGTGAATCGGGTGTTCGCATATGGGTTTTCAAACTACACTAAAAAATTTTGCCTGTCATGTCACACTTGTAATAAACATCATGCACAAGGGACATTAAAGCCTAAGCAAGGGAGTTTCCTACACCACCGTATCCGTTTCATACTATCTGTATGGAATTCATAGAATTGAGCAAATGTGAAAACAAAAAGTACTGCCTTGTCATTGTGGATATGTTCTCCAAATGGGTGGAAGCCTTTCCGACTAGTAAACCAGATGCAGCCACTGTTGCAAAGACCCTAGTTAAAGAGATTATTCCTAGATTTGGTATACCGGAAAGGATCTACAGTGACAATGGTACACATTTCGTTAACCAAACTATACAACAGCTAAGTCAGTATTTTGGGATTTCTTTAAAACATCACTGTGCATATCACCCTCAATCTGAAGGGTTGGTAGAGAGGCACAATGGAGTTTTAAAGAATAAGCTTAAGAAGCTTATAGCAAAAACACAAAATAATTGGGTGTACTGTTTGCCCCTGGCACTGTTGAGCATGAGAACTGTTCCATATGCAAAAGGATTGACACCTTTCGAAAAGATTTTCAGAAGAGCTTATTATATACCTCAGTGGAAACCTCTCATGCCTGCAGACCAGGAAGCAGATTGGACACTTGCAGATTACATGAGGAATATGCTAAATAACAAACATCTTTTACAGTTTAATTCTGTTTCAGATAAAGACCAAACTAACCCCTCTGAAGTAGCAGTAGCCCCAGGCACTTGGGTCTGGGTGAAGACAATCAAAAAGAAGAATTGGACGACACCAAAGTGGGAAGGTCCGTATCAAGTACTGCTGAGCACGCCCACAGCAGTCAAGATTGCGGAACGTTCATCTTGGATTCATTTGACATACTGCAAACTAGTCAAAAACTTTGAACTTGATAAAACTTTTGCTAACACACAGCAGCAGTAAAATGACAACAAGACCTAGAGACAATAGAAATACTGAACGATTTCAGCAGTATATTCAGCAGTGTTGCATAATCATCTTAATAACTGCATTAGTGACAGTGTTCTTTTTGCTGTGGCCTTTCTTTTCTTCAGCCACACCAGCTAGACTGAACAAACATGATTCAACACTCATAGACTGGCATCCGAACTTTAACACTTACCAAGCAATCAAATATGTGTATGCTGAGACTTTTAATATTTAAAATTGTTGGATTTGCACAGCTATACCAACAGCATACGGGGGATTATTGATGGCTGCTGTCCCCCTAGGGGTCAATGAGACCTGGGAAAACTTGATTTTTGAGACTACACCTGTGAAATCTAGAGACAAAATTGCATTATTTCTGCCTGTTACATAAACAGGAATTGTATGCTTTTTTAAGAATGACACTATTCAAGTAGGTTGGAGTAGATGTAATGTGACTGTTTCTTATAAATGTTATATTAAACCTAAAAATGCTAAAAATACAGAAACAATTTGTGATGCAGATTATGACTCATACTTTGAGTCCTTGCATAAAACTGTCAGTGATATACAACATAATCCTATTCTTTTAAAGCAACTGTCTATTATAGATAAGAAAATGTTTCATGCAGGGAAGGTGTATATCAATACTAAGGTAGAAAACTGTTATTTCATATGTGGGAAAAAGGCATACAAATGGTTGCCTGAGAATTGGTCCGGCAGTTGTTTTTTGGGTTACCTGGTCCCGGCCATACGGCACACTACAGCTTTGCCTCATGGGAGAATTCGAAACGTCAGAGATGTCGCAAAGAAACCTGAAAATCCAATCAAGAAACCTGAGAATCCAGTGGGACAGATCGTAGCAGGCTGGAGGAACCATAACTCCGTGAAAGACAAAAGTAAACTAGCACACATGGACTTGAGTGACACTATCATATCCTGGGCTGGCATAACCCCTGCATATGGTGCAGTTAAATCAATTTGGGAACTGAGAAAGCTATCCAAACTTCTCGAGGTCATGAGCAATGCAACTTTTTCTGCTCTTGAATTAATGACTGATGAACTGAATGCAATGAGAACTGTGGTGCTTCAAAACCGCATGGCTCTTGACTTCACCCTAGCGGCAAGAGGTGGTACGTGCGCTTTAATCAAAGACGAGTGCTATTCGTTCATTCCTGACAATAAGCACGAAATTAATGACCATTTGGAAGTGATCCAACAAGTGTCAGACATGACCAGGCCAGGCCCAAACCCACTGATGGACTTTTTCCAGAATTTGTTTGGGGGGTGGGGTTCCATCCTAATGAACATCCTAATTGCCATTTGTGTGGGATTACTATTGTTAGGAGCATGCATTAGCTGTGGAATTCCCTGCATGAAAAAATTAATCAAAGATTTTATAGACATGTCAGTTTCTGAGACTTTGTATCAAAGTACTGAAATTGAAGAACTGTTGAAAAAGGAAACACTTTCATAAGTTTAAACTGAATGACTCTCTTAGCTGCAAATCCTCAAAGGAAGAGGTTAGGAGAAGAAAACAAACTGTTTGTACTTTTGAAATAGAATAAAAAGTATTAACAGGGGGGAAATGTTAGAAAAATGTATTAACATATGTGTGCAATGCTTATTCTAATAAGGGAAGATTAACACGTTTTTATTCTATATACAGCATTAGTTTTATTTGAGACTGCAAATGTGCTTTTCTGAAATTGTGCTTTCTGACACTGCAAGATGCACTCTGACCTAGTTTGCTAGCACAGCAGAATACATGTTTATGCCTTGGAAATGTACTGGAACGCAGGTGATTTTCTGCTAGGTCAGGAAATTAAAAGGAGAATAATAATAATTTCTGTAGATCCATTCATTATAGACAATAAGCTCTGTTCAAGTTAATGAAAAAGTGCACAGGCTGCAAGACAGTTAGATATAAAGAACAATAAACTGCTTCAGAAATCTGTTCTTGCATTGTGCTTAAATTAGCCGTAGTACTTAGACTTGTAACATCACATAGCAAGAAAGTTATAATTGACCAGTGGTCATCAAGGCCATCCTGTTTATTGAAAAATCTTTTTTAAAACTTTGAAGAGTCAGCTAGAAATATGAGAAATATCTGTAAAGTAACAGAATTGTGAACTGGTGATCTGCTGCGTAAGTCGTAGTGGGCAATGTCTTGAAAGAAAGGTATAATAACTGTGACACTTCCTGATTTAGTCAGACAAACTCTGTAACTGCATTTTTTGTCTCCTTGCGCAAGAATAAAGATACCTGAACTGAACCTTATGCTTTTGGTCTTTTTAAAGTATTTTTCTCTAACAGTAACCGATGGAACTAGCAGCATATCTGTCATGTCTCTCCTCTGCTAAGGCTGAGCAGGTGTGAGTAACCGATGGAACTAGCAGCATATTTGTCACGTCTCTTCTCTGCTAAGGCTGAGCAGGTGTGAGTAACCAATGGAACTAGCAGCATATCTGTCACGTTTCCTCTCTGCTAAGGCTGAGCAGGTGTGAGTAACTAGTGGGACTAGCAGCATATCTGTCATGTTATACCTCAGATAGAAACTAAGCAACTTTCAAAAACATTGTATGCAGTTGTGAAAGGCTCAGTAAAAAATACATATCACAGCCCTGTGAAAAATCACAAAAGTTCCTAGTAACCCTAAGAATATATAGACACACTTTCTCATGTACCTGGAGACAAGCTGTAAAGAAAGTATGCAGTCCCCCCCCCACACTTTTGTCCATGACTCCCTGTGAATTGTTGACTTTACATGTATTAGAGGTTCAAAGTTAGGGAAATATAAGCACAGACCAACCACATATCCCTGGCAAACTGCTGTACTCAGCAGAGTACTGCTGATCAAAACTGACAGCAAAAACACAGTGAAAACTGTATTCAGATATAGGGCTGTACAGAGATGTAGCAGTGTGTACGGTGGAAGTCATACCAAACATAACATCAAATTATAAGTACCAGGTCATGTTGCATTATCCCAGTATTGTGATGCAATAAAAGTTACACTACTGGGGAAAAGTTCTCTACCAGATCACTTAATTTACACAGCATACAAATAACACCCGTTCACAGTAGGCAAACAACGGCTGTTGTAATCAAACTGTGTACCATAGAAATTATAGCTTGCAACCGTAACCTCAGCACCAACTCACAGCTATATCCATATCGCTATATTGAAATATATATATATATATATATATATATATATATATATATATATATTTATTTATTAAACACACGCACATATGTTAACTAAATGTGATCAACAGACCCAAATGGTGATGTGTCTAAAATCAATAATGTAAACGTTGACATATCAATACACACGAGCCAAGGGTATTTGTTGGCACATGCAAATACAACATACATACATACATAAATTAATAAATAAAATAAATAAATAAAACATTTATGCAGGGGCAAGCCCCCCTACACACCGTACACACACCCTGTTAATTATATACATTTGCTCTGAGATTGCACAATAGTGGAGAAAGAGCATATTCCTCAACCCCGGGGATTGTGCTAACTTACATGCTTGCCAACCATTTAGTTGACCAAATTGTGTTGACTAAACAGATGCTGACTTCAAGTAAAATCATCTAAAGTAGGAGTCTCCTCCCCACACATATATATATATATATATATATATATATATATATATATATATATATATATATATATATATATATGGGTCTACTTTACATGGTCGACATTTCAGAAAGTCGACTTTCATATGGCCGAGACCATATGATCGACTTTCAGAATGCAGACTATGTAAAGTAAACATAAACACACAGCAAACACTTACCTTAAACTGTTAGCAGAGGGGCTCTGCCCCCCACACCCCCTGTAACTTAAATATACCAACTCCGAGATTGCACTACATTGCGTAAGTGGGACATTTTCCCATTCTGCACTGTGCGGTGATAGCGGTTCCCCATGGTCGGTTTTCAAAAGTCGATCATATAGTCTCGGCCGTATGAAAGTCGACTTTATGAAAAGTCGACCATGTGAAGGGGACCCATATATATATATATATATATATATATATATATATATATATATATATATATATAGATATATATAGATATATATATATATATATATATATATATATATATATATATATAAATAAAACATTTAATTGCATGCTCACATGTACCCCTTTAATTATATAATGGACAGGATTCTTGAATAGCTTCACAAAGTGCACCACCAAGCATCCGATACAGTAAAGCACTATTTGGTATTCATTAAGCAGGTCTATATGATGTATAGCACCACAAAACAAAGTAAAATGGCAGAATATGCTAATGAAAGCATAAAGAGCCAAACTACATGCTAATTAACCAGTTCAACCTGGCATTGCTATTCAGAAAGCTATAAAGCAATTGTGTACACTCAGTGTAAGCTTTTGACATATACACCAAAACTCTTTGTAATACAGGCACGATTTCCCTTAGCAGAAAAAAAGCATGTTAGGGGTTTCTGCTGCTATTGTTATGCTGTATGTGCAACAGGCTTTAAATCAGGGTGCTGCTGCCAGACCTCGGACAAGAAGAAAAAGGGCGTTTAGACCCCATTTGACCTATCATGGACTGCATAAAACAGAAACTTTTGAGAGCTACAGGGTGGACAGGGAAACACTGAAGGAACCTTTCCTGAGTTAAACTCAAGCCATAGGGAAATCATGGAGAGCCCATCCCTGTGGAAACAAAGGAATGCTTAGCATTACATATACTTGCTATTGGCACTTTCCAGAGAAACACACATGATGAGTGTGGCATAATGGTTAATGTCTTCACCTTACAACCACAAAGTACAAGGTTTGAATTTCACCTTTGGTTATTGGTTAAGCTTAAACTGGCCCTTCAAGGCAATTATCCTACTGTTTATCCATATTAAGGATGTCACAGGCATCATTATCAGCCCCCTTTTTCCCATTTTTTTCTACATGGGATCGGGGTATCATATTACCTGTCATCAACTCTCTTGATGTCACAGGCATCAGCCTGTAGAATTCTACATCAGTTTTTAAATGCAATGCTACTACATTCAAGGGAGCATATTTGTTTCCCACAAACCCCACAGGAGAAAGCAAGAACTATGGAGGAACTTTATGCAGTAGCATACTTCCCATAAGAGTTTGGGGCCATATATTACACACACACACACAGACACACACAGACACACAGACACACACACACACACACACACACACACACACACACACACACCCCAGTGAACAGGAGAAAAAGGTACATCAACAGAAAAGGTTCACTCTATAAACTGTTAGGATGTCTGTAATGCCCAAGGAATCATCTACAGTGTCAGTGCAGGTAACCCAGTCAGTTTCCATGACTCACAGGTATGGCTCACTAGTGAACTGTATACCAGGTTTGCTAGAGGTGGCATTCGCATCTACTGGGGGATGTAGGTTATGCACTGGAGTCCTGTCTCATGATACTCATGAGAAACCCACACAACCCCACCAAGAAAGGCTACAACGAGGCCCATGCTCAAAATGGGAATATTACAGAACATGTGTTTAGCTTGCTTAAATCAAGGTTCCAGTGTCTAGATACATCAGGAGGTGCACTACAGTATGACCTGAGCACCTGTGCCAAAATACTTACAGTGTATGCCATGTTGCACAATATATTATTAAGGAAGCAGGTTCAACAGTAAGGGGCAGGACCACAGCTTCAAGGACCACAGGCAGGGCCAGCAGCAGCAAGTACAGATGAGGAGACTGAGGAAGACCCACCAGCTGCAGATGGTGCTGGCAGACTGAGGCATGCACAGTATCCCCTGGCTCTGGCTAAGAGGCAAAGCATAACACACACAATCACTACCTAGGTCAAAGTCTAAGATCCCATTAACATACAAACAGGAAAACTGATGCCTGTCACACTCTGCAACCTTTACTTAACCATGTAATGGCTGTGTTCTGATAGCATCAGACAGGGAAAATCCTCAAGAACACAATTTGCACATGCAGGAATGACAAGGCAAGTGTGGAACCTGTCAAGAAAAAAGGTATATAACTGATTATGCTCTTATGGAAATATGTATAATCCCCAAACCAGAAAATTTTTGAGGTTTACAACTGTGCCCATAATATCTTCTCTGTAAGATGTTTGCAATATACATTTACATATTAAAAATAATAGTGTGCATCAAGCATTTCAGTTAACCACTGTCTTTAAAACACAGAACATGTCAACTATACCCTCATTTGCACAACTATAGCAAGAAGCCAAACTGAAGTACCTAATGCTTCCACTGTTGTAATAGCAATACTAACTGAAATACTGTGCTGTTCAACAATTATAAAAACAATCATTTACAAATGAGTAGGAACAAGAAATCAACCACGTTTGCTCTGCAATACATACTGATAAATCCAATTTTATGAATAAGCAAGCGCATATATATGACATATATGTAACCTAAGTCACAAAGACATTTGCAAAGGGCAGGGCATAGTCATCATCATCTGCACATGGGGGGTAGGAGGGCAAGTCTGCCACCAAAGATGTGAGTGTGTGCAAGTGATAAGCACATGCATCTGTCACAGTATACAGTGTTCAAGGCAAGTAAAAACAGATGTACACCAGTCAACAGTGTTGTAGTTTGCATGTGTGTGAAGTGGTATGAGCAAGTGAATTATTTATTTCAAAACAGTGTAAGAAACTTTTGTCTGTGGAAGTTTTTCAATTCCTGTATATCTAGTTAATCACTGTATATCAAAAAGCAGAAAAAATTCAGAAAATGGAAGTAGAAGTAGTGAACTCAAAGATGTCCTAAATCAAAAAATAGTAACTTATTTTGAAATATTATTAATATTATACAGAATTATTAACTCTAGTAGGTATTCAGAAATAATCCAAACAGGGTAGACAGTCTGTTTCCAGTCAAAAAATCCTTTATTAAGCACACAGACAAGTGACCCAAACAAGACAAAAAAAAAAAAAAACAGAATGATAGTTTCATCCCAAACTTTCTGACTATATACCTGTTATCAGGTATGGGAGTGGTTTATTTTGTTGTAAAACAAAGTATATTGGCATACATGTTAACAAATTCAAATCTCTTCCCCCATCTTTATCAGTGTGATATTTCAGCTGGTACTGCCTTTCTTACTAAATGTCCTAATAATTTAAACCATTAGCACTTTAAATAAAATTAAAATAATAATAATAATAATAATAATAATAGGGTACTTCTTATTAAACAGATTATTATTAAACAAATCTGTAAATTTATCAAAGACATTATTTTTTGACTTAGGACGAGTTTAAGTTTGCTACTTCTACTACCATATCTGATTTTATTAATACAGAGTGATTAACTAGAGATATATATGAAATTAAAATCTTCTACACGGTGAAGTTTCTTACACTGTTTTGTTTTGTATCAAAGACATTATAATACATGGTTGGAAATATTTAAACATTAGACCATTTGACAATCAAAAAATATATACATTTTGGCATCCAGAAAAAAATATATTGTCCAAAACATAATCTATTTCCATAGATTATTGTTAACAAAGATTGCTTTCGTCCCTCTAGACTTCTTCAGGTCTTTGTACAAGAATTCTAAAAATATATATCTACAAATTTACAACTACTAAAAATCTTACTAAAACTAACCAATATGCATAGTAAAAAATAGTAAACAAATATATTTTTTGTTGTTGGCTACCCATCTGGTAATGTAGGGGTTAATTCCCTATTGGGAGAGTATAATACCTGAGTGGAGAATTGTGTCAAATGCCTTGACTAGGTCAAAATAGGTGGTATGCACTGTCTTTCCCTTGTCCAGGGCCTTGGTGACATTCTTGGAGAAGTCAACCATGTTTAGCAGGAATGATCTATCTTTAACAAATCCAAACTGGGTTGGGTCCAGAGTCTGGAGATTACCTATGTCCTTGTTAATTAGGTCCATAATGATTCTTTCCATGGCCTTGCAAATGAGCTAGTCAAGCTTATGGGCCTATAATTCTCAGGGTTTGTTGATGGCCCCTTTTGTGCAGAGGGATTACTGTTGCTGTCTTCCATTCTGCAGGAACATAGCCAGTTTGCAGGCTGTGGTTAAACAGGGATCCAAGTGAGTCCACTAGATAATTTTTTAAGTTAGTTAAAGGCAACCTGGGATGTTGTCTATTCCCACTGATGCAGTGTTTTTGGCCTTGGAGAGTGCAGGGATGACCTGCTATCTTGAGATAATAGGCTAAGGAATGGAGGCTGGTATACTTTGGAGGATGACTCAAAAGGACAGGGGGGTGAAGTTTGCTCCAAATTTTCAGCTAGAAAGTTGGCAATTACCTCCAGTTGAGTATGGGTGGTGCCATCCACAACCAATTCAGTGCATAGCTGAGTATTTCCTTTTAGATTTTGGATGTAGTTAAAGAATGCCTTGTGATTATTCTTAGCTAGGGAGGCTATTTTTGCTTGATACTTAGCTTTGGAGGACTTGACAAGATCTGTGATTAGCTTGTTTATGCTAGAGAGGGATTTCTTCCTCTGCTGAGCCAGTTCCCTCTTGTTCTTGGACATTAGTTTCTTTCTGTTGTTGTGTAGCCTGTTTATACTAGGGGTCAACCAGGGTGGCGTGTTTTTTCATCAAGATCTGGTTTTAACCTGGTCAGGTACAAACAATTCTATACAACTGCTTAAGTGGTTATACAGGGTATTGGTGTACACCTCTACATAAGAGTCCATGTTTTCTGCATTTCAGTAGGCTTTGAAACCTCTTATACCATCACTTAGTAGAAGGTAATTTGTCTTTGAAAAATTCTTATGTGTTTCTTAGCTTCATGGGGTATCTGGTCTTATTATTACATCCAACAAGACTGATTTATGGTCTGATCTTACCTGGGAGAAAATCACAAGGGGTGGGGGTGCAATGCTCTCCCATGTTACTGAGTACTATGTCTAGGACATTTGAGCCTCTTGTGGGTGGGATGACTAGCCATTCCAGAGCATTTGCACTGACAAAGTCCAAGAATCTTTATGCCAGCTTGTTCATGGTTGTGTATGTTTCCCAGTGGATGGTAGGATAATTACAATCACCCATGAGTAAGGTGTTGGGCTGTATGACAAGTGACTCCAGTAAGTCCAGGTATCCGGTTTACCTTTCCTGTTTCATGGTATGGGACCTATAGCTAGTTATGATGTGTTAAAGGACTTTGCCTATAGTGAATTGGACATGGAGTAGCTCAAGAGAGTCATACTGTTTGACTAGTCTCAAGGTGTCCATATCCTTAATGAAGATGGATACACCTCCTCCTTTAGTTCTTTCACGCTCAGTTTGTGGTCTGAACGTATGGAAAGCATTGTGGCCCTGCATGACTAGTGTGCTTTCTGCCCCTTTTAACCATATCTTGGTGGCTGCACAGGCATCAGCATCTTCCAAAGTGAGGAGTGCTTCCAGGGAATGCAGTTTCTTGTTTAGACATCTAGCATTAAGCAGCAGTACCATGAGTTCATCCAGACAGAATTTTGTTATATTGGGAGGTTATTTTGGCACTGCCTAAAAAAGGCACAATATAGTTGGATAATGCATTTGCCAGTATCCTAAAGTCTAGAGGAGACAGGTGCAGACCATCTCTGTGAAAGCAGCATGGCCTGTCTTTACAGGCTGATAGATATTGAATCCCCTTGGACTGACACCAGAGGCTAAGCCAATTGTTATAGTCAATCATTTTTGTTTGTGTTGTGGCATCATCTTTGGAGAAGGTAGAATGCTGCTTAAGGCTAGGCATATATTTGTCTGTGACACAATAATCTGAAAGCTCAGTCATGTCTATTTTCATATAGTCCAAGTGAAGTATGTCTCAAGTAATTCACCCCCAAATGGACTATAGCAGAGTCATACCAGATCTTGTGGTTGAATGACTTGAGTGCTTGAGTGACTTGACGCATCCTGGCACTTGACAGGCAGCTAACCATAACCCACTCCTTATCCAGCCTGGTGAAGGGAACATCGGCGTGTCTCACAATTGAGTCACCTATGACCATTATGTTAAGTTTTGTGTTGTGGTGTTACGCCTTATGGATTCATTTGTTGAGAGGTTGGTGTGTGTGTGTGTGTGTGTGTGTGTGTGTGTGTGTGTGTGTGTGTGTGTGTGTGTTATTATATGTTGTGGTTGGTTTTTTTTTGTTTTTTTTTTGCATTGTTATGTGCCTAACTGGTTTCTGTTTGGGAGGCCTCTGATCTTGTGATGAGTTGCATTTACTAGTGAGTACCTCCACATACGTGGGTTTATGTGTCATATGCTCTTTTATATATATATATATATATATATATATATATATATATATATATATATATATATATATATATATATATATATAAATAATATCTTAGATATATGCATATAAAGATACAACATCACTTCCTTTTTGCATACCTGGAAGGTCTTCTTGTGACACTATCAGTCTTTCACATCTAAATCAATTTCAAGGATTCTGGTGGAACACTCTGCTGAGCTATCTGCATCTCTGACAGTGGACAGAAACTCCTCATTTTAAGTTACTGGTGGGGTTTGGTAGTAAGGCCACCCCCCATAGCTACATATTTCCAGGAAATTGCATTGGCCCTACAGTGGGCAGAGGTTATCATGTCACTTTTCTGGTGTTGTATCTGGGAGTAGGGTCTCCCATGCCATCTGATAGCATTAAGATTTCTGGCCACCTATGACATAAGGCTTGGATAATGACCTTATTTTCTGCATTATTATCTGGTGGCTGACAGGGTACAGATTTCTTCTTGGATGCCATATCCCTATATGAGATGAAACAGAAAGCAGACAAAAAATATTATATAATAGGTTCATAGGTAGGTACTAGGCTATCGGCCCTAGGGCCTATACAAGCCCAGCCAAAAAGGTACCCTGGCTTTTGCCACCCAAGAAAATTATTTTCCTGTGCCACTGTCGAGCAGAGCCACAGAGGTGATCCCGGGGTGAATTTCCTATTTCCCATCCAATCATCAAGATTTTTCTTGAAGAGTGCTAATGAGGAGCTTTGTTTGATATAAATAGGTAGTTTATTCCAGAGTATGGGAAGTCTGTGGGACAGGAATCTATCCCTCCAGCATGTTTTGTTTATTGTGGTGACAAGGTTTAAGTCCCTAGAGCATGTAGCTCGGAGCGATTGGGATTTCTTTAAGTGGAGCATGTCCAACAGCTCTGGGTTTGACATAGCTTTGTATGTTAGGCAGAGATCACCTCTGAGTAGGCGATATGCGACAGAGTAAAGCTGGAGTTTTTTGAGACGGTCTGCATATTGCATCTGTTTGAGGCTGGTAATCCTCTTTGTGAGGTATTTCTGTGGCCTTTCCAGTTGTTGTAGATGTCTTGTGAGGTACATACCAAAAGGGGCGTTGTACTCTATAATGGGTCTAATGAGTGATGAGTAGAGGGGAACAATGACCTTTTTTTGTCTGGATGAGAAACCTTTTGTGATGAGGTGTGCCACATAGTAGGATTTCCTGACTACTGTGACAATGTGATTATCAAAGGAGAGACTACTGTCCACCTGTGTCCCAAGGTCTCTTATCACACTTTCGGTGTTAAGTATACTACCGCCTATGTTGTAGTTCATGGGTACAGAGTTTTTACCAAAGGGGATGACAATGCACTTTTTGGCATTGAGCTTGAGGCCATGGCTTTGACAACAGGCATCTGTCTCAGTGAGGCCCTTTTGTAGGATGTCCACATCATTAGGAGTTTCGATTATGGCTCCTAGTTTGCAGTCATCTGTGACTTTAGTTAGCCAAAGATCTTCTGTGTTAGCCTGTACTTCAGAGAAGTAGACACCAAACAGGAGAGGACCCAGGACTGGACCCTGTGGTACTCCACTTGTCACTGGTCTGAAGTCGGATTTGGTGTCTCCTCCCTATCACAATGTGGGTTCTGTCAGTGAGCCAGTTAGTAACCCATCTTGTCACTTAGGGATTTATACCAAGTTTAGTGAGTTTATCTATAATTCCAGAGTTGGGGATGGTGTCAAAAGCCTTGGCTAGATCTAGATAGGCTGTGTGAACCACCTTACCCTTGTCTATGGCTTTGGTTACTGCTTCAAAGAAGTCTATCAGGTTTAGGAGACATGATCTGCCATTAACAAACCCAAACTAGGTGGGGTCCAGAGTTTGGAGATTACCAATGTCTTTGTTTATAAGTTCCATGATGATACGTTCCATGGCCTTGCAGACCAGGCTCGTCAGGCTAATGGGGCGGTAGTTCCCAGGGTCCGTGGTGGCTCCCCCCCTTGTGGAGTGGGATAACCATTGCTGTGCGCCATTTAGCAGGCACAAAGCCTGAGGTGAGGCCATGATTGAACATGGTACTTAGGTGGGGTGTCAGTTTGTTCTGTAGTTCATGTAGTATGCAGTCTGGGATGTTGTTTGGTCCCATGGATGCTGTGTTCTTGGCTTTGGAGAGTGTGGTTTTTACCTGTGCAGCCATGATTACAGGAACTTTGCATTCTTCTGCTATAGAGATGGTCTCTTTAGGGAGTGAGAGGGGGATAAAGTTAGCACTGAACCTATCTGCCAAGATGTTGGAAATATCAGTTGGGTCTGTATATTTAGTGCCATTGTGCTGTAACTCAGAGCAGATCTGAGTGTTGCCATTGAGATTCTTGACATAGTTATAGAATGCTTTGTGGTTGTCTTTATAATCAGTGGCGATTTTGTTTTCATAACTATCTTTGGAGGATTTTATCAGGAATCGCAGCTTCTTACTGAGGCTGACCAGGGAGCTCCTCCACTCGTGGGATTTTACTCTCTTTTGCAACAGTTTCTTCCTTCTGTTGTACAGTTTGTTTATGGCAGGGGACCACCAGATTGGCTTCCTTTTTCTGGAGGATAGCGTCTTGGTTCTGTTTGGGATAGCACGATCCATGCACTCATATAAGTGCTTATAAAGTGCAATTGTGTAGGATTCAGTAGTCGTAACTGTATTCTCCATCTGCATGGGTGTCATGAAGTTCACCACTTCTGTCTTAAGAAGCATGAAGTTGGCTTTGGAGAAATTTTTCACCATGGTTTCCTTAATGGAGGGTGGGGGCAGGATGTGGATATCTAGGGTAATTAGCTTATGGGCGGATTGGATCAATGAGGCATTGACTTCAGGTGTGGAACACTGGTCACTAATGTTGGTAATGGCTAGATCTAGGATATTGTTGCCCCTGGTGGGGGTGTGGAAAAGTTTATCCAGGGCATTGGAGTTTATGAATTCCAGAAAGCGTTGAGCGAAGGAGTTGGTACATGAGTAGTTTTCCCAGTTAATGGTGGGGCAGTTGAAATCGCCCATTATTAGGGTGTTTGGTTGAACCCTAATATTTTCCAGTATATCAAGAAAAGAGGAGTGGGAATCCTGGGGCATGATGGATGATCTGTAGCAAGCTACAATCTGGATTGCAGTTTTGCCCTGAGTTAGTTGCACTTGGATAACCTTGGTTGCATTATGCTGAGCAACTAGCCTGGAGGTGTGGATATCCTTAATGAATATGGGCACACCTCCACCTTTGGTGTTCTGGTCCAGGTTACATGGCCGAAAAGTGTGGTATGAGTTATAGCCTGGTAGTGCAGGGGTGCTCTCTGGAGCCTTGAACCAGGTCTCAGTCACTGCACAGATATCAATGTTCTCCATTTTAAGGAGTGCCTCGAGTGAGTGCATTTTGAGATTTAGACTTCTAGCATTGAGTAGCATCACCCTCAGTTTTTGCTTGCCTGTTCCTGTTACAGTGGTGAATTTGTCATTTGAACCTTGCCTAAAAAAGGCACTATAGGGCCGGCAAGAACCTTAGCCAGTATCTGGAATCCCAGGGGAGACAGGTGCAGGCCATCTCTAGCAAAGCATCATGGTCTGTCGACCATGTCATCCAAGGCAGACAGACACTGGATCCCTTTAGAATGGCACCAGAAGCTTAGCCAATTGTTGAAGTCAATCATTTTGTCCTTGTACTGCAGCATCATTCTGGGTGATGGCAGAATACTACTCAGGGCTAGCGTCATACCTGCCTGGGCTACAAGATCAGAGAGCTCTTCCATGTCTCTTTTCATGTAGTCCAGGGAGGTACATCTCTGGTCGTTTACACCAACATGGAAAATGACAGAGTCATATTTGTACTTGTTGTGGAGTGACCTGAGTGAGTGGGTTATGTGGCGGATCCTGGCACCCGGCAGGCAGCTGACAGTAACCTTCTCCTTGTTTAGCCTGTTGAGTGGGACATCAGTGTGCCTGACTATAGAGTCACCTATGACTAGTGTGTTGGGTATGTTGTTTTGCCTTATTGGCTGTGGTTGAGTGGCACACTGTGTCTGCGGGCTATGTGTCATTTGGGTTGTGTTGGGGGGTAGAGGTTGCTTGCATTTCTGCTTTGGAGGTCTCTGTTGCTTGAGCAGACTATTATTAAGAGCCTCTGTGAATGTTTTTGTGTTTCTATGTGTGGATTTTGGTGGTGTAGATTTTGTGAGACTATGTGATGAGTGTGGTGTGGTGCAAATGTTTACCTTCTCTTCTTTATTTTATTTTATTTTATTTTATTTTACATTTGTTGACCGGGCTGGTCTAACTGGATTCATGTCCTTTTTCAGTAGAGGCCCGGGGAGAAAAGCTCCAACATAGTGAGAAGACACAGTATATAAACATACAGAGAAAAAAATTAACATTGACTGTCAAGTTCAGTTTTGATTGGAGAGAGCTTTACCTACAGTTTGGCTAAATAAGTGCATATCTCACAGGTTGTAGTGTTGGGTGGTAGGAGGAGAGGGTTGTCTGTGTACATGAGGCAATTTCTACATTGCCCCAAGATGCCCAGATTCATCAGATAGACAGGAGAGAACACTGGGAGCTGACCCTTGGACATGCCTGAATAAAAAACTATTTTCCTCTAGATAAGTGAGGAAAGTGAGTGCAAGAGCTGTTTTTCTCTAAGCAAGTGAGGAAAGTAAGTACCAAAACTGTTTTCCTCTAGGTAATGAGGAAGGTTGAGTGCTGCAGTAATTAGTAGGTTATTTAGTGCTTACAAGTTCCGAACAAGTGTTGATCAAGAATAAGCAAATTCAAGTGCTAAAACTAAGAATATGTATCTGGACTAAACTAGTTACAGGAAAGGGGGGAAACAAGTGCAAATGTGGACTTTTAAATCAGAAAGTTGAAAGAGATGGAAAAAATGCCCAAACAGCCAGTAACTACAATATCTGCGCCAGAACCACTCCTTATGTGGTAGATAGGTTACCTAGTGCTTACCACTCCCACTGATAAGCTAGAAGGCTTCCCTCCAACACAGAAAGCTTGGGGGGGGGCTCAGAAGCTTACATACAGTCCTGGATACAGCACACTTGAGTATGTAGTAATGTTAGACCAAACAGTTTAAAAAATGCAATTAAATTAAAAATGACTAAAAAGTGCAGAAGGAGTCTATTAGGTAGAATGAGGTAAAGAGATGGGACTGGGGGGAGTGTTCCAGATCAAATCTACAGTGGGGGCGGGCAACTGCAAAAGCCTCCAAATTTAAACAACAACACAGGAATTGGGAGGATGGGTATAGGAAAGCCATCACCTTCAGCAGAGATCTGAAAAACTATACAGTGAAGCAGAAATAACAGTGCACAACTCTGAAGTCAGCCAGCAATGATATAAAATTAGTCAAACAACAATTACCAGTACACACCTCTGAACTGCCAGAAAAATATACTCATCTCTGTATATCTCCAGATAGTTTGAAGAGCACTCAGTCAGGTCACAGGAAGGCTCCAGCAATGATATGCAGACTTTTTTACTAAGAGGGTCTAACTTTATGCAAGTAATCCTTGAGATGGTCAGATAACACACAGGATGTAAAACCAGTTATACCAACTTAAGACATAGAGAAATAGGGGGAGGGGGAAAAACACCTTCAGCAGAGACTTGAAAAACTATACTGTGAAGCAAAAATAACAGTGCACAAATCTGAAGTCAGCCAGCAATGATATAAAATTAGTCAAACAACAATTACCAGTACACAACTCTGAAGTGCCAGAAAAATATACTCAGCTCTGTATATCTCCAGATAGTTTGAAGAGCACTCTGTCAGGACACAGGAAGGCTCCAGCAATGATATACACAGAGAAGATGGTTATGAGCTTGTTTCTGTGTGACTGTATGTACCCAACATGCACACAAACAATTTAAACGTGTTATGTGGTCACTATGACTACATCCAAGTTAGGATCCCCAACTTCTCCCCTACAACATAAAATAAGTACATTTAAAACTCAGTTATCAGCACAGATCTTTTTATAGATCTCTCAGAAACTGTTGATTGTCTCTCAAAATAGTTGAGTTTTTCTCTAATGTAGGTTTCAAATACTTCTCTACATAGATAGATAAAGGTTCTGTCATCCAACCACCCCCTGCCACAATGGGCCTCATAGTTGGTAATACTGGGTCCTTGTGTATTTTTAGGAGCCCTTGGATTAGGGGGATGAGAGGTTCGTTAATTACAAAATAGTTAAACAATTCCAAATTAATAGTACGAGTTTGTAAGCATTCATATAGTGCTTGTTGTACTCTATTAATAATCTATATGGATATACCACAATGAATGTACCAAGTGAAACATGTTTAATGGTTGTACTAGATGTCCAATCATTATTTACAGCCATTCCGAATGGCTTAGGAATAGAATTTTTAAAACAATACTTAATAGAGGATAGTACATATGACCTTAAGACAGTTGAATTTCTTTTTCTTGATGGAAATAATCCTTGAGAATAACATCTTTTTGTTTGAGCAACAAATATATAGACAGCTGGATGGCATGGCTATGGGCATACGCTGTGCCAGTAGCTACACCAACCTTGTTATGGCTATTTGGGAATGATATAACATATTGCAGCCCCAACTACAAACTCAAGTGATATTTTATCGAAGGTTTGTGGATGATGTCTTCCTTCTGTGGGAAGGGGGAGAGAACCTGTTACAGTCTTTTATACATCAAATAAATGATTTTACGGAATTTTTAAAATTCACAGCTAAATTCAAAGTTAAAGATATAAATTACCTTGACATCATAATATTAAGAAATAAAAAGGGTTGTACTCAACTGAAATATATCAGAAAGAATGCTATGTTAATGCCTATCTGCATAGAAATCACATGCATCCAAAACTCGTCTTTGACAATGTAGTAAAGGGGCAAGCACATAGAACATCTAGGTTTATGGTGGATGATAATGCCTTTAAAGAAGAAATAAAGAAATTAGAAAATAAATTTGTTGCAAGAGGGTACAATCCAAAAGAGCTAAAGTCCACCATGACATCAACTGTTCAAAACAGAGAAATAATTAAACCTTATTTCTCAAGTAAGATGCGTGAGTAGGCAAAACATAGAAAATTTGATAGAAGTTTTCTAAGAGTACCAGTAACCTACTCAAGTAACATAGATTTATTAAAAAATATATTCAAGAGAAACTGGAATATCTTATGTGCAGATGAGCAAGTTAAGAACATAGTGGGGGTTTGCTAAGATATGCATATAAGAATAATAAATCATTAAAAAGGATGTTATGCACTCCCAGGAACACTGAATTGTTAAATTTATTAGAAGCAGACATAACGGTGGTACGGCAGTAGCGTTGTTACCTCACAGCAAGAGGTTCTCCTGTTCGATTCTCAGCTGGGCTTCTGTGTGGAGTCTGCACGTCCTCCCCATGGTTGGGTAGTGTTCAAAAGACATGCGTGCGTAAATGGGCGTGCCTTCATTGAAGGTTGGGCGTCGAGCTGGCACCTTGGCATTTCATAAAAATCTACTGCCAATCATTAGCGGACCGGAGTTTTGCTGTGGCGACCCCTTACCAGGAATAAGCAGAAAGACAAACAACAACATTAGAAGCAGACATAACTGGAACATTACCATGTGATAATTGTAATCACTGTGACTTAGTGGATTCTAAAGGATTTTTCTTACACCCAGCTACAGGGAAGTGTTGGAAATTTAAGGGGAAAGCTGACTGTAATACCACAAATTTAGTCTATTTGGCTTACTGCTAGGTTTGCTACAAATTTTATGTAGGGATTACTACCCGTAGACTTAGGGATAAAATGAGAGAACATATGTATGACATTCATAGAAGAGCAGATACAAATGCTCTAGCTAAACATACCATGGGGAGGCACAACACACATAGATTTAGATTTATAGTTATAGAAAAAGTATCAATAGGAAATAGAGGGGGTGCTAACAGAAATAGGGTGGAGGCAAAAGAATTGGACTGGATTATTAGGCTAAAGGCTAATATGGCAAATGGTTTAAATGAAAAAATCGTTATCAAACCCACCTTGATAAATCGATCACTTAGGAAATAAATAAAATATGTATATTTTATTGAATGTTTTTATGAAGTGCCCTTTTAAATGCTAATTTTTATTAAGTGGAGAAGCATGCTGATTGGACAGTTTGTATTTAAATAGTTTGATTGATTTTTATGCATTGTCTGATGAAGTGGCCTTTTGGCTGCGAAAGCGCTCACCTTTTACTGAATAAATACTTTGATGCTTGGATTTGCTGTGGTCCAGAGCCTCCTTTATCTGTTTGTTATTGTTTTGTAAGTGTTTATTCTTTTATGTCTTCTAGCAAAAGCAAACATCTGAGAGATATGTATTTTTAACAAAGAGATGTTAAATTCTGTTAGTTTCTGTTTTAGCCTGGGAACTGAAGTCAGGTGACAAAAAGTGATGTCATCCAAGCTAACCCAGCAGTAAAATGTGAACTCTCTCAAAGAGAGACTGTGCATTTTGTATTTTGTCTTGGACCTAGCAAGAACATCCACTCATCATCAACATCTGCACTTGCCTTGCTAATAGTAAGTAGGGTACAATTTATTTTAGATATAGTTAGGAATATAGTAAAGATTAGTTTAGATGTGTTATGTATTAATTTGAGACTGTCCTGCAATATTGTTTTAAAATATTTCCTATGATTTTGAACTCTGACGTAACTGTGTTTGTTTTCTGAGTATTATCTTGTTCTTTTATTATCTATTATTAAATATATTTAAACCTATCTTTGTAGCTGATATTTGTGAGACATATTTAAGCTCTTAGTGTACTTGCATATGTATTTGGTGACACTGTACAGGGCTCTCTTAATAGCCTGGCGTTTGGTCAAAACTATCATTTGGATTATTAGTAACATTACACAGTAGGATTGGACACCCTTTGTTAAGGGCCTAAAGTAGCTGATAAGACTGGTTGGTGGCAGTGATAACTACCTTATAGTCTGGGCAGAAGGGGGCATAGCTAGTAAACCTGTGCCAGCCTTTCCCAGGTATGTGTGTGTTTGTATATAAATCAAATCTCAAAGTAAGGTGTGTGTGTGTGTGTGTGTGTGTGTGTGTGTGTGTGTGTGTGTGTGAGAGAGAGCTACTTGGGCAGGAACACAAAGCACTGGTTAGACAGAGAGGGTGCTGAAAGTTTTGGCTTGATCACTCAGCTGAGATCTCATCTCTATAGCTGTGCCACTAACATCGGATTGGTGATCTGGAGAAAGAGGGAGAAACTAGCTCCAGACTGAATGTGGTCTCTGTGTGCTTTTAAGGAAAATTGTACTTTACTGTGTGTGTACTTGTCATCCTCCCAATGTGTACATCCCCCAGCTGTTGACAGTGGTAAGTATTGAGGCTCCTTAATTACTGTGCCAGTGCAGGGGCATCACACCTTGTATAATAAAACTGTACTATTTAGTATATATCATTAATGTTTCACATATAACCACAGGCTAATGTGTGTCAAGTTTCCTAGACATGACAATGATTATATTTCATATTAAAGTCACTTGTACATATATGATGAGCACAATACTTTTCTTATAATCATCATGACGTATCACATATCCCAACTATGTGTTTAGGAGTCTTATGTCTTGTGAAGTATGTATATAACATAAATCAACCTGTATTAATCAGCACATTCAACTGCATCCACCTGAAACATATTTACTAACAAAAATAACTGACTTTTACATAGAAATGCATTCCAAGAAATAACTACAAATACACACACATATAGACCTCTCTGGAGTGCATATCCACTCATTCTGAAATGACTGTATGTCAAATTTCCATGCTGGAGCAATAGTTCTCCAGTGGCAATGTTTAAAGTAAAGTTCAGTTTTTGCATCCTTTATTCCATCAGTTAAGCTCCCAGTTGTTACAGTAATATTTTAACATTGTGTAAGCCTCAACATGACAATATGTTATAATTCATCATCTTTCACCTTCCAAACTGCAGCTCTTAAAAGGCATGACATTAAGCATTCCATTGCTGAACATTGGAACCTATGATAATGACTGGAACATCACACATGGCAAAGCTTAATACCATGCTTCATATCTTTATTGCTATGTGACATAAGTAGGGCCAATGTGTCTGCCAAGGAGTCCACCTGTTTTCAGTAGTGCAAATGCAGTTGACAAGGTTATGAGTCTTTGCACAATACCCGTAACACGTGTCATCTGAATTAGGCATCAATTCAGATATTATTTCTTAGCTTGATTTTTGCAGACATGTCTGGCAAGGGAAAGAATGTTGCTAAATTTAAAGCAAAAAGGTGGGGTGTTGAGGAGTCCAGGATATTTGTGGCACTCACTGTGAAGCACTAACTCCATAGGCTGCTGCGGGGAGATTATACTAGGCCTTGGTATAAGTAATGAGTGATAATGACAGAATAATGCTGTATGGCCAGTTAGACCAAATCAGTAATGTCAGAATAACACATGACAAAGTGAAGAGCTACGTAATGGGGAGTAATTTTTTTTTTGAGGAATGCTGGGAAAGGTGCTTAGGAATTACAAGGGTAGTTATGTAGGGTAGGTTAGGAAGCATTTGCAGACATATAGGACATAAAAGACAGAAAGGGATGGTGATGGAGATAAAAGGTTGGGGGACATGACTGGGAATAGGTAGGAGACATCAGAGGTGCACCCACATCCAGCTTGAGAGCAGTAAGACTGTAATCCTCACCCTCAAAACTGTCATTATTGTCAACTGCAGCAGCTTCCCAGGTCAGTGCTGGATATAGCATTGTCTTTGCAATGTGACATAGGACCTTTTCAACCATGCCAGTACATGCACCAAGGCCCCTCTCCATTATATCCTCCACCAGCCCTGTCAGCTCCTCTGGGATGACAATATCACCACCTGCACTACTAGCACTCCTGAAGGGTATCACTGCACCAGCAGCTTCAGCAGAGGTACCAGATGCACTTAGAGCAGATAGGGCAAGTGCTGTGGAGGCAACATTGACAGGTTGTGACCCTGAAGTGCTGGGTGTTTGTGCTGCCATCCATACAGGTATGGCAAGCTGAGCCACAGTTGTCTGTATAACTCTCTGTGATGCTGATCATTAATTTTTATCAGGAAGTTATACAAAAGGTAAATTGTAATAAATTATAATGCCCCACAAAAAATAAAAAAAAGAAATAAATATGTGGCATGTTACAGTACTGGATATTTTAAATAAACTTGGTTTGGCAATACATACACAATTATGATAATTTACTATTTCACACCTTTGCACCATCCATATATGATGGAAAGATATCTATGTGTCATTAAAGAAACAAATCTCACTGCTGCGATATAAGAATTAGGAGCCTTTATTTCCATATGATGGGTTGGAATTACACATTTAATTTAATAATTATAATTATCATAATGTAATTCTTCCTGATATACTGCTTTTAATATCTTATAAATGCTTATCCATTAATAAAAAATAATTGCTGATTCTAATTACTGAACCCCCGCTCACAGTGAAGCTGGTATTCTAATTGCCTAATATAAATACAAAGAGTTATTGGGAAAGGCATGCATGCTTTGAAATGTTAGTGCTTGAGGGAATGAAAATAAAATTATGGCTTCAGTTCTTACAGAAATCATGCTTACCCAATGCTTGTCTGAGGTAAGCTAATCTATCCTGGTGCATTTCATGGTTTGCAGCTATCTCCTCCTTAACTGTACTGCTCAAAAAGAAAAGAAAGATACATGAAAGCATAACGAGTAACTCCACTGGCTGGTTAGATAATTCAAGTTATATCATAGACAGATTATGGGTCAGTATACTTGCACAAATGAGTGTGGTGTTATCAGTTCTAAATTCAGCCTCCCATTGACTTAGGAAGTCTCACTTGTGCTTTTTAAGGTCACTATAGTTGTGGCAACATTGTTCCCATTGGGTGGAATGCCTGTTGCATTGGAGAGAGCCTTGGCAAAGCTATTCTAAGGCTTACTTTTGCCTCGCTAGTGTTCTTGGATTCTATTTGCCTTCTTTGCTTTTTGGTTCCAGTTTGTCGGTGTTTTGCAACTTTCTTGCTTATGATAAACTGATTTCCAAAGTCCCTCCCACCCCTCTTTTATTGATATTGACTGTTGTACTCTTCTCACCCATTGTTTTCCATAGACCCTTGATACTGAGTACCCACCTGGCAAACCAGTATTGTTCTTGAGTAAACCTCCTTTACTACATACTGTCTCCTGTTCATTTTCCAGGAACTCAGGAAACCTTGTGGTCCTAGCCTGCATTCCAGAAGTTTTACTGTATCCAATGCCATCCAGGCAAAGGTAAGTACTTTGATTGCTAAATTGCACTAAAGTTATTTTCAGTGATCACTTTTGTTTCCTGCTTTTATGTGAACATTTCACTGATTTTTTTGTAAAAAAATACTCTTCCCCTCACTGTCAGTGTGTTGAAATTAACCTCAGCAAAGAATTTCCAACTAGTTGTTTAAGTGGTTTGTGTTTGCATTTCACTTGTAGATATCTTCCAATATGTTTTTACATCAAGATGACTGGGTTTATTCATCGTGTGACAGCAGGTGTTTGGGAAATACACAAAATAACTCATAGTGTAGTGATTTTATTGGCCAGAGGGCTCATTATTTAGTTTTCTGTTTTTCAGCACTGCTATAAATTTTGTATGGGTTAGCAGTGCCCTGTACAGTAACAAAGACCTAAAAAGCATATTTTCTCTGTAGAACAATCCATAAAACTGTAACCTGTAAGGCAACAATATAGTCCAAATACCTTGTGCACCAACAAGTTTTGAGTATCTATTTGGGCCTCGAGTGGTGATATCTACAGAATTAGTACAATTCAGTATTATGTAAACATTAAATGTAGTAGAATTTAGAATTGTTTATTTTAAAGTGACCCAATAAAGCACCCTTATTTGTCTGCACAAACAAAGCACCCTTAGCTCATTACAGCCAAGAGATGCTTCCAGATGCTTCTGCAGTTACATCTTACTGACCCTCTAGGTATCAAGTATTGCTTGTTCAATTTTGTGGTAATAATTCCAACACCTTGCTAAATACAAAGTATTTAAAAATTTCATCTTAAAGCTTACACAACAGCAAACGCAACTATATTTATATTTGACCTCTGTATAATGCAGGTAAAGAGATATTAATCATTGTTTGTATAATATTTATTTATATTATCATAAATGTCATGTTTTTTCTAAATATCTTGACAGCAAAGTAGCACAGAAACTGCTTAGCCTCATATGAAAGCTGTTAGCAGGATGAACAAAATGCTGCTGACAGTATGTGTGTTAACTTCACTGGTTGCTGAGATATTGTAAGTTGTTTACAAAATATTACAAACAATAGTGACTGTGTTTACCGTGATATATAAAATTCTATCTAACACCAATAATACTACTACTACTATAAAAATACTTTGTGCTGAAGAGTTTGAAGTTTACACGTAAGCAATAATGCCCGACAGGGTGTATGTTAATTTGTAATTAACACCTTCCCAGGGGTGTTATGAGGCCCAATGCCGCAGGCAAGATGGCCAACAGACCATCTTGCCAAGAATCATCTGCACCTTTCCCCTCTAGGCTTTTGAATACTGACTAAGGCTTTGTGCATCCCCCTAGTGCCTTTTTAGGCAATGTCAAATTAACAAACCTACTGACAAAGCAAAAGCAACTCAATGGAACCTCATGGTATTACTGTTTAATGCCAGCAGACTAAATAAAAAATCTACACTCCTTCCAAGCCTTCTGCACACTCGACAATATAGACATATGCACAGTTACTAAGACATGGTTTATAGTGGCAGATTACCCTGGCAAGGCAAGGGTTCAGTGTATTCCACACCTTTAGACCAATAGCTGCACAGACAAGGGCTAAAGGTGGAGGTGTCTCAATATACATCAGTAACAAGCATACCTCTAGGGTGGTCAAACAGGATGACATGCTGGAGTTCCTCCATGTGCAGATCATCATAGACAAAATCCGGTACCATATCCTAGCCAGCTATAGATCACCTTTCTTGTCCCAAGAAGCTCACAATACATAATTGGACCTACTGATGACACTTACCACTCGACTTAACACCCTACCCATAGGAAACTTTAATTACCCCTCTATAGATTGTGAATCCTACATGGCCTCACATCTACAGCCACAGAGATTCCTGGACTTTGTTAATACAAACAGCCTTGACCAAATAGTGAATAAGCCAGCTAGAGGCTCCAACATTCTAGACCTTTTGCTTACAAATATGGGAGAATGCTGCACCCCCCCCCCCAATATCTTGCCATTTCTGGTAAGGTCTGACCATAAAGCTGTCTCCTTTGAAATCAAAATCAACTGTGTAATCCCATTAAAACCAGTAACAGTTAGGAACTATTCCAAGACAAATTACCTGTTATTAACAGATGATTTGTCAAAATTCAATGACCCTCCAAACCCTGAAAACACACCAACCTATCATGAAATGCTTTCAGAATCTCTGTACGACCATGTCAATGGCTGCGTAGAGGCTGCTGTACTTATTAGAATAAGCCCATAACTATCCTGAGAAACAAACTGCCCTGGTGGCATCCAAAATTAAACAGGATATACAACAAAAGGAAAAGAATATGGCAAAAAGCAGGAAGGGTAATTCCCATAAAGATAAAAACTCTCTAGTTAAAGTAAATAGACAAGTATGAGGACCAATTAGGTCAAACAAAGCTAGCCTTCAGGTTAAGGTATCCTCCCATGTGAAAGATATCCATAAGGCCTTCTACAGCTATATCAGAAACCTCAAGGGCAGCACACAACGATGTGCTGAACTGGTGGTTAATGGTGCCACATTCACCAAAGCTGGTGATAAAGCAAACCTGTTAGCAGACAAATTCAGTTCCACCATTAACCCCCTCAACTCCCAATCATCTCCCCAGTAATACCCTCAAACATAACCCCATCCAATTATAATTAGGGAGCATCTGCTGGCTCCACTCACTAAAGCCAAGAACACAACCTCAATGGGCCCAGAAAACATCCCAGGATGCCTCCTAAAATGTGACTTATCAAGACTCTACAGTCATTATTTAACTATAGTTTTAAAACAGGCTTTATGACACATGAATGGAGGATTGCAACTGTCATCCCCCTTCATAAGGGAGGATCTTCAACAGATCCTGGGAACTACAGACCCATTAGTTTGACTAGTATTTTCCAAAGCCATGGAAAGAATTATCATGAAAATTATCAACAGGGAAATAGGAGACCTCCAGACACTGGATCAATCCCAGTTTGGTTTGTCAGAGGAAGGTCATGCCTACTGAATCAGGTGGACTTCTTTGAAAAGATTAATTAGGCAATGTACGAGGGAAAAAATGTGCATAGTGTATATCTAGATCTGGCTAAAGCATTTGATACAATACCCCATTTGGTCATTGTCAACAAGCTTACAGAACTGGGTATAAACCCCGTATAACACACTGGATAGCTAGATGGTTCACTGATAGGACACAGGAGGTTAGAATCTGTGAGGCTACCCCAACAAAGAGGCCGGTTACCAGTGGAGTCCCCCAGGGCTGTGTGCCCACTGATCTTTGGCATCTACTTCTCAGATGTCAAAGCCAATGTAAAAGGCCTCTGGCTAACCAAGTATGCAGATGATTGCAAACTGGGAGCAATCATTGAAACCCCCCCAACACAAGAAAGCCCTTCAGGAAGGTCTAATACAAACACTTGATGTCAAAGCCATCACCTAAAACTCAGTACTAAGTAATGCATTGTAGTACCTTTTGGGAAGTCTGCCACTCTGGGTAACTATGCCCCAATAAAACCCCCATAAAAGTTGATTCATTAGTCAGGGATCTGGGAACTCATATAGATAGTAACCTAGCCTTTGACAAACATGTGTCCAAGACGTATGAAAATCTTTCTCTGTTGCTCAACTTTAAGCAAGGGCATGGTATCTAGGTCCAGAGAGGTCATCATACCATTGTATTTGGCCCTTATCAGGCCCATCATAGAGTATAATGCCCCCTTCGGTATGTACCTAGTCAGTCATATGCAGCAACTGGAGCATCCACAAAGGTTCCTTGCAAAAAGAATACAGGGAGTAAACACAGTATCCTATGCTGATCACCTCAAATCCCTCCCTCTTCATTCAGTATCATACAGACTTCTGAGAGGTGATCTTTGCTTGGCATATAAGGCATCCCTAGACTCTGTTTTGATGAATCATTTGCACATCCACAGAAGAAACTGTATCAGAGATACTAGATTAAAAGACCTAAACTTTGCAACATAAATAGGATGTGTTAGACAGACAGATTTGTTTCTCAGAAAATTCCTATTCTCTGGAACAGGTTCCCCATCCATGTGAAACAGAGGTCCTCCCTAACCCTATTTAAGTGCAACTTAGACCAGTGGATGGGTGATTCACCTCTGGTATGGCTCCTATGTCTCTGAAGGGAGAGTGGAAGTAAGTTAATATATGATGTATCTCCTCCATAAATCAAATATAAATCAAATTTGTGAGTTGCATTTGGGTTGCAGGGCTGGGCTTTTAAGGGCCTTACTGGTCATTAGCCTTTTATACACTTATGAATATATGAACCTAAGATGTAGCACAGACCAGATATGAAATGCTCTGGTACAGATGTAGCTAGGGGAAGGACAAAAGCCCTTCAAAGACTGTAGAACAACTCTCCCCCACAGTGATCACTGAAGCAGGCAAGAGAGGTATGTTTGTTGCTATACCAAATAAATCCAAAGCATACAAGTAAAATTAATCAATGTTATTGTAGGCCCCCCACCCTTCAACTACTGCTACTGATACTGCAGGCATATTCCCCAAATCTGAAGTTCATAGGCAGTGGTGACTGCAAATAGTTTATGAATAGACCACTGAAACAGTAACATCATGGCAGGATTTGAAAAGCAAGGGCACTCAATGTACACCTCTGGACTTTGTTGGTTGCCCCCCACTACCACCACACAGTACCACACACACAGCTACTGCATCAGCACTCTCAACATCTAGACATGTACCATTTATAAGACTCAGTATGCATAATACATATTTGACAGAGGTAAACCTCCCTTACAGAGCACCACAGCAAATAATGCAATAGCTGTGAGGTTAATTAACAGCAAACATAACACCTTGCAACACCTGCATAGCAACATTGTGTGAAAAAGACATGATCTTTAGTCTAAATATTAGGGCATGTTGCCTGTATAGTATAGAAGGAAACATCAGTACTGGTTTTAAGAGAACTGGCAACAGCACATCACCTTCACTTTCTTGCCATGGAAGTAGACCCTACCTCTATTTACAGTTCCCTATGCAGTATGCATCATTGTTGACATTTCCATCCCTACAATATCAAACTATTATGCAGTTCCATAAACAACATACAAGAAAAGCATTAGTAGTACAATAAATGCGAAAGTAATAACAGTTCTCATTCACTTACTTCACCTTAAGCTTGTAATTAAGCTTCTAGTAATTAAAATTTGTCTTATGAATAGTAGCTGTCCAGATTGCTGTTCTGCAGTCATCTGTAGCATGATGACACTAGCAATGGCCACAGCTACATTTATTGTCAAACGCTTTGCTTGGTCTTTATGCTAATGAGCCTGCTCCTGCTGAATGTTCTTGGATTACACATTTATCTCACATGACAATTCTCCTGTGCCACATTAAGAGGCCCCCTTACCTTCATTCACTCTCAGGAGTACCTGCAAACCACAGTGAGCATGTGTGGGTGAGGAAGTGACCCCAGTGTAGATGTCACTTGAACAATTATAGTATTATGGCCAGCAGAGGCACTGAAAAGCAAAGCTAGTGATGTAAGTGGGCACTGTGATGCTTGTGCTATATTTCCATTTCACTGATCACATCTTACATCATGTCACAAAAGTATATTTTCACACAATTATGACACTATGACTCATCACACTAACAAGCTTCTAGAACATGTGTGGTGTACTAAGGACAAGATCTTTCTGTGCTTCATTTACAAAGAGCACTAGTAGATCTTATATGGGGACTGTTATGAGGGTCTTCACATAGAACGGATGTCTGGTACAATCTTGCCAAGGCGGTGAATGGTGCTGTTGGCAAAAGCCTCTCTGATGACCATTGTGAGCACCACTTCTGTGACCTGAAGAGGGGCCATCCTGACTTTATGAGCCAGTGGTAAGAGGAGGTCAGAGACAGTGCTGCAGAGATGCATTGTAAGTATGCAGTGCTGATCACTGTCCTGTTATTTTCCTTATGGTTAAATGAGTCATTGCAAAATATTTAATTGATGTGTAGTGTGTTAATTATTCATGTTTTTAAGTTCAAGAGGAAATATCAGAGAATACATGCTTGTATCAGAGGAAAATGTAGCATCCCTCCAGGTGCAGGGAGGAATATGATTACTGTCATGTTATTGGTCTGTGAGTTATACCAGGGCAGCATAAAAGCACCCATTACATAGTATGTGCAGTTACCTGTAACACATCCATGTTACAGTTTTATGTGCAGTCTGGCAAAACCTGTATATGTGCACTGTTTTTCATAGTGACATGCACAATCTACATGTACTGAAGATACTCAAGTTCCTTATTTCAAGGGAGATGCTGATTTTTTTTTTTTTTGCCTAGACAGCATACCCACTGCCTCATTGTATCTGACATGCAAGGATGTTGTCACATTTGTGCACTGAAAACAGTGCCACAGGCAAGGAGGATGTAAGCTGGACACTGGGCTGCATGTCAGCATATTGACTGTGCATTAGCCTACCATATGACCCTGGAAGTACTTCAACTGCCTGGCAGATTGGTCCCAAATTATGGTACAGTTGTTGCTAAACACTTGCTGATAGCAGTCTTAGCTGGAAACAATTGCATGCCTGCCTCTGATACACCACAGTGGCCATCGCAGGCATGTTTGGTAGCATATACATGTAACACTGTCCAGGTACACATGGTGGATTTTTCACCTTGTTCTATACAACAGAGCACTTCTGCAAATATCATCCATGGCTTATTATGACAAAATCACTATCCTTCCAGTGTAGCCACAACTCCTGAGCTCTTGTCTTTGGCTACACTGCCACTGAGCTACACCTATGTCAAAGTTTTGTGTACAGTTTGACAAATCCTACATAGTATGCACAGTTACCTGGGAGCCAAAAATATAGTCTGTAGTGCAAACCAGAGTGACAGAAACACCAGAAATATAATCAAGTATTTCATGGTTAAGAGCTTTTGTTTTGTGAAATGCAAAACTTCTTCAGAACAATGTGATGCAACCCAAATCCTGTTTAAATTCCTACACTTACCAATCATGTTGATTAAATCATTTAAATCAACATTACATTGTGATGTAAGCACTAAACATTTATGACTAGCTACCAAAATAAACATATATGTAAAACTACAATATGTAAGCATAATACAAATAAAATTAAAACTCCTAATGAAATGTGGTATTATATCAAAACCTAAAAAATGTTTGTTGCTCCCCAGTTACAACTTTGCAGCTCTCAGTTTCAAAACTGGCAGTATTGAGACATTATCATTAATTCCAGGTGGGTAATGGACAGTTACCTGTGGTACATCTAGGTCAAAGTTTTATGTACAGTCTGAAAAAGTCTGCAGATATATGAGGATTTTCACACCCACACGCACAATTTACATGTTCTAAGGATACTCACATTCCTTATTTGAAGGGAGATGCCCATATTTGTTTGCCTGGCAAGCATACCCACTGCCTCATTGTGGCAGTGCAATGTCATAGAAGGGTAAAGTCCTATCCACAGTCCAGGAAACTCAGGTTTGATATTAGCCCTTGGATGTAGTAGACAAATGTAGGGGAGGGGTTTACCAAGGGGCAGGTCATAAATGAAAAAATCTCCAGGTGGAAGCAGTCAGTACCATGATCCCCCAGGATGCCCTTTAAGTTCTATGCAACTTCAGCCTTAGAAAGGAGGTAGTCCAGGGGCAGTAGGAGAGGATGGATGTGAGGCACTGGAGTAACCAGAAAGAATGAAGTAGAAGGGAATTAAAAAAAATGACTGCACTGCTACTGCAGACCTACACACACACACACACACACACACACACACACACACACACACACACACACACACACACACACACACACACACGCATGCACGCGCACACACACACACACACACACACACACACACACACACACACACACACACACACACACACACACAAATCATCCATTAGGAATATATCTGTTTATATGCATAACATTGCAACAGTAGTCAGGAAATCCTTCTAAGTGGCACACCTCATCACAAAAGGTTTCTCATCCAAAAAAAAGATGTCATTGTTCCCCTCTACTCATCACTCATTAGACCCATTATAGAGTACAACGCCCCTTTTGGTATGTACCTCACAAGACTTCTACAGCAACTGGAATGGCCACAGAAATACCTCGCAAAGAGGATTACCGGTCTCAGACAGATGCCCTATGCAGACCGTCTCAAAAAACATCAGCTTTACTCCATCGCATATCGCCTACTCAGAGGTGATCTCTGCCTACATACAAAGCTATGTCAAACCCAAAGTTGTTGGACATGCTCCATTTAAAAAAATCCCAATCCCTCCAAACTACACGCTCCAGGGACCAAAACCTTGTCACCACAATAAACAGAACATGCCAGAGGGATAGATTCCTGTCCCAGGGACTTCCCATACTCTGTAATAAACTACCTATCTATATCAAACAAAGCTCCTTATTAGCACTCTTCAAGAAAAATCTTGATGACTGGATGAGAAATAGGAAATTTATCCCGGGGATCACCTCTGTGGCTCTGCTCGACAGTGGCACAGGAAAATAGTTTTCTTGGGTGGCAAAAGCCAGGGTACCTTTTTGGCTGGGCTTGAATAGGCCCCAGGGCTGATAGCCTAGTACCTACCTATGAACCTATGAACCTATATCATCTCTGGCATAGTAGCATACCTTACAGCTGTGTAGTACATCAGAGAAGATCTGTATCAGCATTGTCATTATTATTATTATTATTGCTATTCATTTATTTTCCCATTTTTGCAACATCTGCCATATTTGTGCCTATGGCTTGGCACCGGTCTGCATCCTGTCATTGGTCCTATCCTCTTCCTACTGGTACACCATCTGCCTCAAGTTCCGTCTCTTCATCAGGTAATGGAGGTCCTGCAGTGAAGGGTAACATGAAGGCATCTCCAGAGGTCACTGGCATTTGCCCCTGGTTATACTGCCAGGGGGATCATTACTTATCTCCCTGTGGGTGTTGGAACAACTGATGGGCAAGTTTATGGACTGGTGGCTTCAATTCTGCATGACCACTTAGCAAGAGTCCTTGGGTGGCTTACTGATCCATAGCATTGCCATCACCACAATCTGAGGCAGGGCCCAGTGGGCAAAGCAGTTACCATGGTGCCTGACCTCTTATGGGGCAGTGTGGAGCCAGGAGTGGGATACCCATCCCATCCACATACTGGTATTCCCCTTCCTTTCATGATACCTTTCTCCCTGTTTGTTCTCCTATTCTTCCCATCACATCTTGTCAACCCTCAGTCTGTATATCTGTATAGCAACACCCCCACCTTGTGTCACCAGCTCCCCCTGTTGATCTTTGTCTGCATTTTATGCATCTGTTTCCTTGCTTGCATACCTATACCTTCTTTCCATCCTCTGCCTTCCTCTTACATACTACCCATCTATCCATCTTAAAAAAGGGCACCTATCCCACAAAAAAGGGTACCATTCCTCCCTCTCCCCATGCCCACTCACTCATTTAGTTGTTTATGTTACTCTGCTTTCCATTCCCCCTTTCCTGACTTTTCTATAATTCCATTTCCCACCCTTTTGAAGGAACAAAAAAATCAAGATGACCATTGCTGGCAGCAAAGACATTTATTGTTACTTTTAGCTATTCTCATAGTGTTGTGAAGTAGCACATGTGCTCATGCAAGTCATGTGCAGGCTTATGGCCAGATCTGACACAAGGCATCCTAGGCAGCTGACTAAGGCCCAGAGAAGGCTGTGGGTAGAAGGGTGGATGGGTATACATAATACAAAAATAAATAAATCTCAAATCACTAGATTTCCAATGAGTACTACTCGGCTATGCCTAGAAGTCTCTGTCTTTTCTCAAATGTGATTTGGTTAACTGTAAAGCCAAAGAGAGTGAGGCTTATCAAATCATGGAATTCTACTAGAACCATGTGGTATTTTGGTGCTAAAATGAGGCATTCATTGGGACAGAAGTATGGAATTCCATTAAGATAGCACTTTATGGAAGCTATTAGTGCTTAAGCATTTGTAGCATTTTGCAGAAGACAGTGGAAGTGGAGGTTGATTTATTTAGTTTTAATGTTGGTTGGATAGCAGCATTTTGTGGAAATTTATTTTTTATTTGTTTAACATTGATGGCATAGCGTTGTGTGTTTGCGTGAGATCTATGAAAATATCTTATTTGAGGGAACTTCAGCTTCAAGCTGCCATACATGAGGGATTACTGTGACATGTTCTGGAAAGCCACTGAGAATTATTAATGCCAGTCATTAGAGTTTCATAATTATATTGCTTTTTAACTAGGACAGATAACCCATGAGCACTGCCTGCCTAAATGACCTGGTCAGATTCACGCAATAGACAAAAGAAGGTGGAAAGAGTCAAATCCTCTACCTTTGACTACAGAAGAAAGCTCATTAATCCTCTACACCAATCATTAATTCCTTCATTACCTGATGACTCACAGAGGATTAAATTCAGTCAGTAATGTCAGTCACTACAGTTTCATAATTTGTATTATTCAGAAATGCATCTCCATGCAACACCCGTTGTTCTTTTAAATGAAATAGAGTTGCCTGCCACTAAAGACTCTGAGGTGTGTGTGTGTGTGTGTGTGTGTGTGTGTGAGTGTGTGTGTGTGTGTGTGTGTGTGTGTGTGTGTGTGTGTGCGTGTGTGTGTGTGTGTGTGTGTGTGTGTGTGTGTGTGCGTGTGTGTGTGTGTGTGTGTGTGTGTGTGTGTGTGTGTGTGTGTGTGTGTGTGTGTGTGTGTGTGTGTGTGCATACTTAGTTCCTGCATCTCAAAGTAGCTATGGGATAAGTGAAGGAATTGACAGTAGTAAACAGAACAGTAGTAAACAGAAGCATCATCATATGAACCATTGGGTATGATCCTTGTGTTCCTTGTCTTGTTGAATGTCAAGAGTGTTTATTATTTGGCTGTGAATAACCTGTGCAACATGAAATCTATGAGTGTTTGCTACAATATTAACTACAGATGCATTTTAACTTTTTTTTTCAGGCACACTTGTGTATAACGCCCTGTTGAGTTTGTCTGGTACTTTATGCAGATGAGTAAGAATATGACCTGTTAATGAGCTACATTCTGTTACAGAGTTTGATTCCCTTATCATCTGTTTATCTAGTGTGTGAGTCTGATAAATAACTTCACCAGGTAGTGCTCCTGGGCTGCCCCTGAGACAAGACACTTGTGCACATTGTGCTGTTCTAAGCTGTTAGCAAATGCCTTACACATTTGTCTTTTGAATTTCTGCACCCTAAATGCAGCTTCACTATTTGACTGTGTATAATTGTTGCCAGATGCATTTCAAAGGAAAAGTTTACTGTTGCTCATGCTTAGACTGTTTTCAGTGTATGAGTTTTGTTTTCCTCATCTGACTTTCAGTGTTTTTGCTGCAAAATGTTTTAATAGAAAGTTTTGCAATAAATAAAATTTTCTGCAATCGATGTAAAAGTGAAGAACAAAACAGTATATGCACTGATGGGTTTAAACAGTGTTTCATGATAATTGTGGCAAGACAGCCAAGTAATAAGATATTGGCATTGCTGAGTGGGTGGGCCTGGTTCATTACCCTGTCTAGGGTCCCCATTTGACCATGATCCAGATCTATGCATACTACAGTCTCTCTCTCTCTCTATATATATACATATATATATATATATATATATATATATATATATATATATATATATATATATATACAGGTTCCCTACGGTAGACCGACAGCTCGGAAGATCGACAATCATATCACCGATGCCAGAAGACCGACGGAGCAGATAACCGACAATTTGTAATCCTGACAGCGAAAATACTGACATGGGAAATGTGTGAGCGTGACTCGGTAAGTGTGCGATAGTGGGGGATTTAGGGTTAGGGTGCGGGTAAGATGAGTGTGCGACAGTGAGGGACTTACGGTTAGGGTGCGGGTAAGGTGTGTGTGCGATAGTGAGGGATTTAGGGTTAGGGTGCGGGTAAGGTACGTGTGCGATAGTGAGGGTTTAGGGTTAGGGTGCGGGTAAGGTAAGTGTGTGGTAATGTCGAACTTTAGGGTTAGGGTGCAGGTAAGGTAGGTGTGCGGTGGTATCAGATGTTAGGGTTAGGGTGCGGGTAAGGTAAGTCTGCGATAGTGACGGACCTTATGGTTAGAGTTTGGGTTGAGGTTAGTGCATAGATAGTTGTGTGTAAGGTGTAGTGTAGGTTTTTAGGTTGTTGGTGTGCTTGTGTTTTGTGTGTGTTGTGTGGAACAGCAAACTTTTTGTTTTGTTAACTGTCGGGATTGTGGTTTGTCGGGCATGTGAACTTTTGGGTTTTTGCGGTTTCGTTCTTGTGGTGTTGATGTTGTGGTTGTCTGTGTGCTGTTGGTTTAGTGTAGTAGTAATCCCAAATATATATATATATATATATATATATATATATATATATATATATATCAACCCTATCATTTCCATGAGTCCTGCTTGTTATCTTTGAGATGCATTGCACTTCTCAGCATCTCTGTGGGAGCTTTTGCACAGTCCCAGAATGGCATGTTTTTTAATCCAAAGGTTTGCATAGTGGTGGTAAAAGCTAGACATTGAAATTAAGCACATTTTTACAGAACATTATGCCATAATCTCATCAGTGGGAATTTCAAGGTGGATGTTTGAATAGGCCACATATTGGTTTTGGAGGTCCTTTCATGAATGTTATATTCATGCCCATGTTGGTTACATATTTGAATTTGTATGAAATATTTCAGTTGACTGAAATTACATTTTAAGTTTCATTCAAGTATATTACGAAGAAAATTTGATCTGTATACATTTCCAGAACACATTATAAGAGCTGAAGTTATGGAATACCTGAGAAGTGAAGGATTTAGTATAGAAAATCTAACACATGTCATGTCACAGCATGATGGAACAATAAGTCCCCAAAGTAAGGAGAAACAGGTGAAGCTTGAGACATCCGAAGAAGAAATATAGACATGGGAAAGAAAAAAGAGATTTAATATGGTGCAATATTTATGCAAATGAGAAAGTAGAACTAATCAATACAAAAAGCAGCATCAAAGATATTTGAAGAGAAACATAGGCAAAGGCATCTGGATATAAAAAATGTATAATATAAAAAAATAAGAAAACAAAGGGATGGAAGTAGAAAAGAGGATTAGTACTGGAGAAGTTAAAAAATAAAAACTGAAATTATCAATTACTTGCAAGTTGAAGGATTTAGTATGGAAAATCCAACTGGTAACACCAGAGCATGATCAAACAGTGAGTCCCCAGATTAAGGAGAAACGGGTGGAACAAGAAGCATCCGATCAGTTGCCACACAAAGGCACTCTAGAGTTTTCACCTAGAAAACTAGTAAAAAAGTTCAATTGGAGTTGCACAGCAAGGGAAAGTTCAGGAAACAGTGGCAACTCTGACACAGTTAATGTTGGGGAGTGACAGATCAATGAGTGCACATATGAAAAAGCAATGGATGACACAGGATGTGGCCAAAAGGAATATGTTACAGGAAGATGTTCTGGAGCTTTCTGTAGAACAGGAGATGGAAAATTAAGAATGTGACCTCAGTTTAGAAGAAAAAGATCCAAGGGAATTGTTCCTTGATTTAACAGTTATGGATAGACATATTAAAATTGATGATAGAGATAGATTACAAGTCAATAAGACCCAGAATGCTAGACATCTGATAACACAAATTAACACAGTAATCAAGACTGTTAAAAGAAATTACTGTGATATAACAGAGCTAAATAGGATATATTTCTGTACAGCAAAATGAATAGCAGATAAAGTCTTACCACAAAATACAGAGCAATACAGGAAATGAAGGGAGAAATCAAATGCTATCATGGAGGTATTGAATAGACAAAACTATAAAGCAATTAAGACAAGAAGTGTCAATGTTAGAAGAGTATAGAAGAGGGAACAGATCAACAAAAATACTTGGAATGATAGACATAATAAAAATAATATACAGTATTAGAACAGACCAGGATCTATCATACACTACTGCGTATGATAAACTAAAGATAACCAGGACAAGCAGAACAAAACTTGGAAGATATACAGATAACTATAAAAGAAAAGCACAAAATAAACAATTCATCAATTACCCCAAAACATTTAATTGAGAAGTGAGAAGCAAAGCAAAAGGAGTAGAGACACCACCAAAAAAAGGAAGAAGAAGAAATAGACACATTTGTCTGTGGAATATAGCAATGCTGAATGGATAGAAGTAAAAGAAGGAGTAAGAAGTTCAAATGCATAGGATATGAAATGAGATGAAGTAACGGCCAGAGAAATTGAAACAAAATTAAAAAAAAGCTCCTAAATGGAAAATTCCAGGCTCAAATATAATACCTAACTTCTGGTTAAAATTATTAACATCATTGCACTAAGATTTAGCCCTGAGTAAGAGATACTAATATGCACACCCCAAACTGACACCAACCTGGTTAACAACAGGAAAATGATACTCCTCCTTAACAGTGAACCTGCAAGCTATCCTAAAATACTATAGACCAATAGCATGCTTTCCAGCAATGTATAAACTATATACTGTAATTGATGTTGACATAGGTTATAGTCATTTAGAAGAAAACTCAGTTATGGCAATAGAACAAAAGGGTAACAAAAAAAGCCACATGAAACAAAAGATCATTTGTTGTTAAATAAAGTCATGATGGAGAATTGTAAAAAAGGGGAATTATCTAAGTATTGCATACATAGATGACAAAAAAGCATTTGACAGCATCCCACATTCATGTATAAAAGAGTGTTTACAGATGTGTAAGATACACCCTTCACTGATACATTACCTTACAGTGGCCATGAAACAGTGGCAAACCACTTTGCAGCTAAGCCATGATAAAGCACAACTTATTATACCAGGGTTAAAATTTCAAAGGGGTACATTTCAGACAGACTCTTTGTCACCACTGTTGTTTGGTCTTGTCCTTAACCTGCTAAGATATCCACTTAACAGATTAGGTCATAGTTACAATTTGGCTCTCAGATAACAACAAAGTGTAAAGACTTCTTTTTGTGGATGATTTAAAACTGTATAGGTTATCAGATGAGGAGTTGAAAGCACAACTGGAGGTGATCAGAACTTTCTCAAATTATATAAAAATGACATTTGGCCTTGATAAATCTTCAAAAATAACATTTAAAGCAGCAAAGCTGCAGCACATAGAAATTATTAGTCTGGGACAGGAATGAGATATAAAGGAACTTGAGCAGGAGGAAGTGCATAAACATTTGGGAACTGATGAACAATCAACAATAAAACACAAACAAATGTGAACAAAACTCAGTAAATAATATTTTAGAAGACTAAAGAAAACAGCACAGACATGTAGCTATAAAGTCCAAACTATAAACCAATTTGCTCTTCCTGTTCTAACTTATAGTTTTGTGGTGGTTGACTAGCCCCAAAAAGAACTGGATCAGTTAGCTGAACAGGAAAACAAGAAACCCATTTCACACTTATCAAATGATATATAAAAAATAGTATATACCAAGATTATATATTCCTTGTTCTGAAGGAAGTATGCGCCTCCTCAAATTTGATTACATGTATGGATCTGCAATTGTAGCACTGCATACATATCTGCTGACCTCATCAGATCCAAACATAGTCAACGTTTTGAAACATGAAGAGAACAAATCTAAAATGGCTTCCCAGCATAAGCATATCAGTGTCAAGCCAGAATGGAAACCAAAAGTAGACAAAAATCAGGAAACAACTGAATGTGCCAAAAAACAAAAGAAAGAATACAACAAAGATCATATGAGAAGGCAAGAAATGTGGAAAAGGGATAAATATAGTCGCAAGTTCAGAAAACACCTGAAACAACCTCATGCCAATCAGGATTTGACACAGGAATGGTTAAGGAGATGTGAATTTAAACCAAAAGATGAAAGGTTAATATTAGCTTCTGAGGATAATGGACTATGTACATATTGTTTTACAAAGTCCATTGAACATGTGGGAGAAACAGACAAATGCAAGTTCTGTAAAACAGACCTGGAAACAGTTGCACTTCCTGTTGATAGGTGTAATACACTAATAGCAGAGGGCCTGTATACAAAAAGGCATAATAATGTGGCAGGACTGTTGCATTGGGGATTGTGCAAACATTACAATACTGAAGTAGCTGAGAAGCATTGGAAACATGATCCACAAAGCATTATAGAGAATGATGAAGTTTATATCACATGGGATCACCCATTAAAAACAGTTCAAAAAACAGATGCAAGAAAACCAGATATGAAAAGAAAAGAAAAGTAGCACTGATCATTGAAACTGCTATACCCGGTGATTACAGCGTCTTATATTCAGACAGACACAAAGTCATATAATACCAGGATTTGTAGGCAGAAACAAGGCAATGTGAAAGGATACCCAGCAGTCCCGATAGTAGGAGCAAATGCATCTCATAAAAATGAATTTACAGTCTTACTTCGACTCTCAGTTAGAGCGTCTTCTGCGTGGAGACATGCGTGAATGGGCGTACCTTCATTGAAGGTTGTGCATCAGGGCTGGCAACTCACTATGTAAAAATCAACTGCCAATCATTAGCGGACTGGAGTTCCACTGTGGCGACCCCTAACCGGGAAAAGCCGAAAGTCACAACAACTTAGATATGCTACAGATACATGTAACCCCATATTAATTGCAAAAAGAGTCAGTTCTGGGCACATTGATGGTGTCATGAAGAGCACTTTTGGCTATCTTCAAAGATTGAAACAGTACTAATTTCACAAACTGTAATCATACTTAGACTTAGGAATGGGCTCCATTCCCATCATAGTATTAGAAACTCAAATGACTTGTAGAAATTAAACCTAGATTAGGAAGACTGATTGCTCTGTCTACATTTCCAGAACACATTATAAGAGATAATGACATTCAACTTAAATTAGAAGACTGGAGTCATTCATTTTTGTAGTGGATATGGACACCAAGCTATGAATGGTTTTGAAGAAAGGCATGCTTAAACATTTAAGGCTGGAATCAAAAAGTTATCTAATACAGTACTGGATATGTAAGATAAAATATTGTTGTATCTAGTGCAGTGCCAAACCATAACTGACTATGTGACAGGTAGGTAATCTGTGGAGTTGTTTCTAAATAGGCACATTTGGGACCAGATTTAATATGCACAACCCAAACCTAGGTACTTCAATGTGACAGAAGTGGTATTTGCATAGGTTTCACTGTGATAATCATTCCAGTCAATTGACTTTCCCAAGACATGGGAAGGGTAGAATGTGTGTGTGGGGGGCTGCCTTGGATGCCAACTTGTCAAAGGAAGCCAACTGGAAAGAATAGTTTGGCACTTTGCAAGAAGACATTAAATTATCAGTCTTTTAATGATAACATTTAAACTGCCAAACTGTTGTTTCAAATGTAGCAATGAAACAATTAAAGTTTTTTTTTGTGCTGTCATGCTTAATGACAGTACAGAAAATGTGCAATGTACATGCTAATTAATGTTGCAACCTAATAACTTGTTGCTACCTTAAGTATGATAAAGCTGTCATTACGCGATCATGATCTTGATTGCTGATAGACAAGTTGGGCATGTCAAAATGGTATGCTGGCTGGGGTGTAAAACTCTCTTATTACTGTTCTGGATTATTCACTGGATAAGACTCGGTCTGCCTTCAAGATATGACTTGTAGGACTAAAAAGATTATTAAAACAAATCAAATCAAGGAAATACATGATATAGAAACCAAAAAGAAAGTATCTGATTTAGAAGGAATACTAGAAGCTTTTAGGCTATTTTTTCATAAACTTAATAATCAAAATGAGAAAACAGAAACACATTCAGTATTGAAAGCTTTTCTCAAAAACAATGTTAAAGTTAGGTTATTAGAGGAGCAGGTACAACTAATAGATAAACAAATAACAATGACAGAACTTAAAGCTGAAGTAAATAAGCTAAAATTAAATAAAGCTCCAGGTATAGATAATATCACCCCAGACATGTTTAAATTACTATCAAATGAGGCTTTGCTGTTGTTATTGAATGTCTTTACATCACTTATGACAACATTAAAAGAATTCTTTCCTTAATTGATTATATAAATGTCACAAAAAACAAAATGAATGTTATTAGCTTAGACATAAATAGCGCATTTGATTCAGTGAACTGGGATTATCTGTAGTTAGTTTTAGAAGAATATGGCTTCTCAAACAACTTCACTTTGTTAATAAAATCATTATATGAAAAATCATTGGCTTATATTAAACTGGGATCTTGTCTGTCTAAATCTATTAAAATAACTAAGGGCACAAAACAAGGCTGCCCTCTTTCTCCGTTATTGTTTGCGCTAGTCATTGAACCCTTAGAAAATAATATACGTATGGATAAAAATATTGAAGGAATACAACTAGACAACATCCTAGAGCTTAAAATTCAACTTTTTGCTGATGATATTTTAATTACCTTAAAAAATAATAATAGCTGTTTAAAAGCATTATGGGACTCAATTCAAAACTTTCAAAACTTTTCAAGTCTTAAATTTAATGAGAACAAAACAAATGTATTGCTTATAAATACTAATAAAAAAGATCTAAATAAAAAAAATACCATAAATATATCTCTACCGATAATATAATTAAATACTTGGGAATTATAATAACTAACAACCTAGATACTACAATTGAAACAAATTATAAAGAGACCTTAAATAATATTAAAAATCTAATACAAAGATGGAATACATTCTTCTTTTCAATGGAAGAAAGGCTTTATATAATTAAAATGATCATATTTCCAAAAATTCTTTATGTCATACAAGCTTGTTCTTTGCCACCAGCTAAATCACACCTAAAACAATTAAATGATTTAATGGTAAGATTCCTATGGTATCCAACAAAACCAAGGATAGCTATGAAGTATCATCTAGATGATTGGGATATAGGTGGCATAGGTTTACCAGACATAGAAATATATTTGCATTCATCCATTATTAAAACAATATCATTATGGCTAAATACAAAATATACATCAAAATGGAAGCTAGTTCATGAGAGAATCTGGTTAAAATCAGGATTTGTAGTAGCAAATAAGTATACAGATTTCGTACCAAACAATTTTCTATGGCTGATGAAGGAATATATGATGATACATACGAATAAAAATATAAGTTCCAAATACATTACTTATACATTAAAATTTTCCAAAATCTTATTAATAGCAATCCTGATATTAAAGCATGGTCATTTCTTTTATATCCAGTAGCGTACACACAAGGTAATATAATAACATTTAATATGGAAGTAGTCAACATGCTTAAAGAAAAGGGATTAATATATTGGCATCAATTGCTAAACTCTGGAAAACCTCTGACAATAGACCAGATTAAACAGAAATTAAATATGGAAGATTGTTCGTGGTTACATGTACAAGAATTAAGACAGTATATATTAAGCAAACAAGAAACAATGCAACCATCAATAAGACAAAATGTTCCTAACCTTATAGAACATATAATATTACTAACAAATCAACCCATTACTGGAAATGGATACTTATCATCTATTTATAAAACAAACAAAAAATAAAATGCATAATAATGACAAAATATGGAATTATTATAGATCAGTTAATGGACATGTGCCAAATGACAGAGATAAAAAACTAATTCTTCTCTCTCCAAAGCAGACATCACTTACATTACATTGGAGACTTTTTACATGGCAATTCATACACAGATCTTATGTAACCCCTCATAAAATGGAACTTATGTTTAAGAAAAATATTGGCTGCTGGAGATGTGATTTATCAATAAAAGCAGACTGGCAACATATGTTCTATGAATGCCATTTGATTAAACCATATTGGGATAAAATAAATTATTTTCTGCAAATGGTATTCAATGATAAATTCCAGATTTCCAAATCTATTATTTTGTTTAATGCACCTGTACCCGACTGTGTGCCAAGAACAAAATATGTAATCTTAAGGACTCTCCTAGCTATTGCAAGGAAGAACATTACATCAAACTGGAAATCCAAAGCTTCTCCAACTTTTAAGCAATTCATGAATATGGTGTCAGCAGTATCGCAATTGGAAATGAACACTATTAATGGAAGAACTGAAAGAACTACATCATTATACGTAGCATGGCAAAAAGTAACTGAAATACTGGAGAATAATGACTGCAGCAGATTATAATCAGGAAACAATTGTATTGAAAGTCAATTATATGTCAACAATAGACACCCTTGTAAATACTTTATTTTGGTTTTAATGTTTGATATCTGTTTAGAGGTTTTAGCCTACCTTTTTAAATAATTTGTAAATACTTCATTGTCATAAATAACCTGCATTCATGTTTTCTTGTTTTTGGAAATGAATAAAAATATTTACAAAAAAAAAAAAAAAGATATGACTTGATAATGACCCAAGTGAGTTATTTGAGTGATAACTAAAAAAACAAGTCTAGTATCACAAACAGATAAAGAGAAAGACACATACAGGAGAAAAACTGATTAGATGGAATTCACAGTGGCTGTGTACCTTAACAAGTCAGAGATAGTGATTCTCTCTTCAGAAGCAGTTGAGAATGAATGTGAGAGTTTACCTAGTGTACAGCATGAGTCTAATGCTGTTTAAGACACTGCCATGCCAAACTGCGGGGCTGAAGTACCATAACCATTCCCAGGGTTATGATATTCACATAGGGTGTAAAAGGCAGCCCAACATCTAAACTTGTGATTGTTTGAATGTCCAGATGATGGACACATTTTGTATCAATGGACTTTCACATGCCTTATTAGATTAACTGTATATGTTACCAGTCATCTCTGAACTGTTTAATAATGTGTGTAAAACTGAATGGGAGGGTGATATGGAGTGCTGTTTCCAACTGTATTTTCTCCAAAGATAAATCTAAATGTATCTATATTTTGTTTTATAAACAGATAATCAGTAATCAAAATGATTTCATATTTAGTGTACGTATTTTATGTTGTACTTTTTTTCTTACATAAGTACACAGTTTTACATACTTTCTACAAACCTTTCACATTAAATGCTTAAAAATGTAGTCATAAAACTCCTTATCATTCAAATTTAAAACAGTAGAAAAGTACAGACATGCAGAGTTAGTAGATAACAGATGGAGATGATTTTTTCTTAGCTCATACAACATAGATTTGTCAGAGAAAACAATATTTTATGAAAGTAATGGTTGCTTCTGTTAGCTTTTTCAAAGATGCTTTAGCTAACTGTAGTTGTACATTTGCCACATGATCCTATATTTATACTTTCACATAGCCAATGGAAAGACTTAGAAATTACCCCTCCCATCTATAAGATTATAAGGAATGACAGAACTCCAAAGAAAGGTGGTGGAGTAGCCCTACTTTTCACCTCCTCCCTAACAGTGACACCCTACTCCAAGCCTATACCCCAATTCACAACAGCAGAACTAACCCTGACCCTCCTAGAAATTAATAACCATAAAAACATATGTATAGCAGCCCTTTATATTCCATCAGGAAATAACTTCCGCATTCTTGAAGATATCCTCCCCTGGTTATCATCCAATATTATCAACAAAACTATACTCCTAGGGGATGTGAATATAAACTGGTGTTCTATTCAATCACCTACATCACCTCAGAATATAATCCTATACAGCTAGACCCAAGTAATTAGCTCTACAACCAGACTTAATAAAGACAACATATCCAGTAGTATTCTGAACTGGATTTCTCACCCCAACTCAATTTCTGACAGCGGCACCCTACTCGACTACCTCAGCAATCATCTTCCTGCCTTCGCTCACCATCCTCCATACATCTTCACCACACCTACATCACTACTCATACCCTTAAAAACTTCAACCCTCTAGCTTTCTCCAATTCACTAAAACAGATGAATTGCAACCATGTAAAAACCCTGCCTCTTGATGACACTGTTACATACTACAATACTACATTTATTAATCTACTAGATAGCTTCGCTCCTCCTAGAACTAAAAGAAACAAAACCAAACCCACCCCTTGGCTAACTACAGCAACTATTACACTCATGCATCTCTGAGATAAATCATAAAAGCTTTACAAAACTCTAAAACACGTAACACCCTTACTGAATATAAGCAACTTCGTAACAAAGTGAAAAAACTAATAGCTTCAGACTGCAAGTCCTGCTACTCCAAGCTTCAAAATAATCATAGATCCAACCCCAGAAAATTTTGGAACAGCATATCTGCACTCCTGTCTCCTGGCAAAAAAGACAATCTCTGCCCTGACCCTAACTCCCCAGATCACACCTTAGCCACCCATATCAACTCCTTCTTTATTGATTCAATAGCCAAGCTCACCTCATCATTCTCAAATAACACTTCTACTTCACCCACATCCCACACCCTCAACTCTAGTTCCACTGATTTCAACTCTACTCATCTCCCCCCTTTACCATACAACATGTCTCTCTACACACCATAAAAACATCTACTAAAGCTAAAACCATGCTGTCATGCCCCAGATAACCTTCTATCTAACTTTCTCAAGTTAGCTGCCGAAGGCTTAGCATTCCCATCACCATATTTATCAACCATTCAATCCAAAAATCCTATGTACCCTTCCTTTGGATGAAAGCATTCATCATCCCCCTCCACAAAGGAGGCAACAATACTGAAATCTCCAACTTCCAGCCTATAGCCATCATGTCCCCTATCTCAAAATTCCTTGAAAAACGCATACACTCGCAACTCCTTCCCTAACTCCTAGACAATCAACTTCTTTCCCCTGCTCAACATGGATTTAGACCTAGGCATAGTACTACCACTGGCCTTCTATCCTTCCTTGACATCAACAACTGTGCCTGTGACTCTGGCAACATTGTATCCACTCTTCTCCTAGACCTATCAAAGACATTCAATACTGTTTCCCATAATCTTCTCTTATACAAACTCTCTTCTCAATCTCCCCTCCCCCCCATTAACTGGTTTTCCAGTTACATTGTTAATAGACAGCAAGCTGTCTAGTGGGACAATACTACCTCTACCTTCCTTCCCACTCTAACAGGGGTCCCACAAGGCTCAATACTAGGTCCCTTACTTTTTAACATTTTCATTAATAATTTTCATCAATGCATTCCTAATGCCAAACTTGTCCAATACACAGATGATTCCACCATAATTTGCTATGCTCAGTCTTTCCCCAAACTCATGCAACTAACACAAGAGGCCTTCTCTTGCACTGAGTCTTGGATGCTGAATAAGCACCTGCCCTCAATGCGTCCAAAACCAAAATCATGATCTTTACACCATCTAAAAATACCTCTAGCAACAAAGATTTCTTCTCCATTGTCAGTCAGAATAAGATTCCCATTGAAATTGTCTCCCATGCAAAACTTCTAGGTGTTATCATAGACAAACATTTACAGTTTGACATTCATATACAAACTAGTATTAAGAAAACGCACCAAAAGCTCAGAATGCTGTATCAACACAGCCATTATCTCACTCCCTCATCCAAACATGTACTCTCTATTTCCTAACTCATCCCCTCCCTCCTATATGGTGCCCCTCTCCTCACTGACCTTCATCCTCCCTAAAGACAAAACTTTCATCCTGCTACAATAAAATCTCTAAGTTTGCTACCAGGACCAAATCCTCCTCCCATCACTGAGATGCACTCCACTCCTTGAACTGACTGGAACTACTCCACTATCTCTCTTACATTCAACTGTTAACTGCACACAAACTCATCTTCAAACCCTCTAACTGTCCTTCCCTCTGCTCCATATTCACCTTGCATCATCCTGACAGATTACTCAGGTTCAGTAACCAGAACCTCCTCAAAGTGTACAAACCCTCATGCATGCCTGGGCAGCTTCTCCTGTCTTTCTCCCTCACTCGCCTATGGAACTCACCCCCCCCCCCACATTGGAATCACCCAAAACCACTCCGCCTTCAAGACCATGCTCCATTCCCATCTTTCTTCTCACTGGGAATGTTCATGCTCTCACCCCACTTGACTCTCTCTAATCCATATCTGCTCCCCCATACTTTTCTTTTTCCTTTCCCAAAATTAAACCCACTGCCTCCCTTCATTTCTTGTCCTCTTCCTCTCCCTTTTCTTTTCCCGCTCTCATAACTTAACCTATTCCACCTCTCACTCTCCTCCTTTAATTCTTCCTACCTCTCACCTCATGAAGCTATGAGTGCATATATGCCCGCAGACCAAACTATACTTATGAACTCCAAAACATCTATGTTTTAATTTATTTCAATGCTTTGCTGCAGTACCTACTCAAAGGTTATTTTTCTGTCTTCTATATTTTCTGTGTTTTAATTGATTTGAAAATCATATTGTACTTGTACTTACATTACCTAGCTTAAATGTTTTATATTCTGTCTTCTATATTACTGTGATTTAGTAGATTTGTAAATTATATTGTACTTGTTAACTTTGTTGACTTGGCTTTGTAATAGTTCCATGTGGAGCTTTTCTCCCCGGGCCTCCATTGAAAACTGGCTCATTTTCAGCCAAATGGACTTTCCTGGTTAACAAATTGCAAATAAAAATAAATAAAATAATTGTAAGTAAGGTCCAGAAGACATGTAATCTTACAGTAATTGTTTTTTTTCAGCTTTGCTTTGAACAGCACTATCCCTTTCCTTTGCCCACCACCCTCCATTTCCAAGCATGGGTAATACTTTTGGTGTGTGCTTCTATTATATTAATAGCACAGTCTACAAAAGCTTTTATTTAGGTAAGATAATGCATTAGTTATGTTACCTCTTGCTGTAACAGTAGATTTTCAAGAAGGTAATGTTTTCTGCAGGTATCATATTCTTCCTACTATTCACCCTCTCTTTGGTTCTTGATTTTCTTGTTTATTGAATGGTGCTATTGGTGCTTTTCTTCTGTTGTGTTTTTTACAGAGCCTCTTGTTAATGGGAAACTGCACTGAAAATGCAGAACTGTCCTGCCTTTTTGGAAACTTTTATTGACTATTCAATCATAACAAATGGAACAAAATGGAGCAATATTAAAGTTATTACAAAAGAGAAGAATAATATAATACAAATAAAATAAATGTTTACTTTGACCAATAAAACTTGAAAAAACATCTGCACAAGCACAGGAATCAGAATTATAATTTATACAGTTCTCTAGTTTGACAGAATGCTCTTCAACTTTCATTGAGTTTCAAAGTGTTAAAACATACTTTCTAGTATTACTTAAATGTATCTAGTATCAGCTGTAATAGATTTTAAGTTTATCCTACATGTGGTAATATGTTATTTCAATAATGCTAATATAAATAAAACTAAATTTCTGTTCTCATTTCTGAAAGGTGTCCAGAAATGTTGAATAATCCTTGCATCTGTGATAAATAATGTATAGTACTGTGACACTATAAACATTTGAGTAAACATTTCTGTAAAAGAAAAATGTGTTTGTAGCCCCCAAAACATGAACTACATCTGCCTTTGAAGAAACTCAACTTGAACTCATTCTATTTACATGTGTAAACCAAGTAGCTAGTTTTGAACATAAATGCCATTGTTATATTGATATTTGTAAGCATAATCACATGACAGGCTGCGGTAATATTGATGCTGTCCTGCTGTAGCAGAGACTTGAAGTGGGATCCTGACAATAGTTGTAAAAATGCTGTTAATGGAAGGAAACCTTTAGTGTCACATTTTTAACTTTTAGCAAAATACATTGCATGTACAACTCTTCATTTAAATTGACAAACTATATTAGAAGGTATATCAGAAAGAATAGGCTCCTTTAAAATTGTTGAGTGTGAATCAGAAATAATCAAATATTTCTCAAAAATATTGGCTTTGTGGTGGATTTCCAGGATGGCTGCACACTAACCAACAGCTTAACTTCAGCTTTCCCAGTATGAAAAAAGAAACTGAAAGACAAGGGCCAGGAACTCTGTTACTTTTACTCAAATAACTAAAGGCTGGAAAAATGGAAGAAGCATTAAACAGATATTCATATTTGCTGATAAAACTGCAAAAACAGTGGTTCAAATGATGAAGAAGCTGGCCGAGTATGAAACTGATCAAGAAGAGATGCTTAAAAAAAACAAATAGAGAACATAGCACATACGGAAAACCTGAGATTTTCTGCTGTATCAGTGAAACCGGAAGGAACAGACTGTATTAATGTTATGAAGGTACTGGTACTCCACAGAAGGATTTGTTAATCGAAAGGGCACATTGTCTCTATGCTCCAGAACTGGCCATGAAAAAAGTAGCAAGACATGTAGTAATAAAGATGTAATCCTACCAGAAGAAAGAGTTGATCCTTACAAAACTATGGCAAAACGGCAAAGTCTTAAAAGCTGGAGACAATGGAGTGTTTGTACAAAATAATTATTCACTGTACACTAGGCAGAAGAGAAATATATTTATTTCAGCAAGCAGGGAATGTCAAGATGCAGATTTAAGCTGCTGTATTCAGCTGTCTACAGAATATTTTTCCTGGAGGATCAAAGTAATTTTTGATGCAGAATAGGCTAAGAAGGAAATATAAAAGTCTGGCCAACAAAAAGTGAGCCTTCAAGCAGAAGGGGACTCTGTTTTTCATTTTTCTGATAATAAAACTTATGGAGAGACTTTTGCTCATGAAACCCTTAACAATGTTCAAAAGGAAATGATGCTTGAGAGACAGAGAAAACATAAGAGTTAACTAGACGAATCGTGATTACCTTGCACTTGAACCAGAGTCAGGAGCTGGGAGATGGAGATGAACAGGAAGAAGACCAGCAATACAAAAATGAGTAAATAAATGTGAGATTAAAAAGCATCAATCACATTTATGAAATAAGGCTGTGCAAGAAAAGTTGGAAAGAATGCACTTTTGTTGACTTTGTTAAACTTGTGGGAAACTGAAAGGCATTTGCCTCACTTCATATCATTAATGTTTGGAAGGACACTAAGTGGAAGAGAAGAATAAGGGAAAAGTAACTGTAAGTAAAACAATTTCTGTTCTTAATAGTATTTCTATAAAACTTTTCATTATATAAATTGCATGTTTTTGGTGATAGTATAGTATAGTTATTGTTGCATGTGATAAAGATACTAAATTAAACAGATGTATTTTTTCTTTCTTTCTTTTTAATATTAAGAAATGTAGACATTACAAAGCATTACAAAGCAAAAGAGAAACAAGTCTAGACAAAATATGTTTAACTTAGCAGGCTGTGACCTTGGGCTGCTGAGATGGGAGTGGGGTGCAAAATTATCCAGATAATAATATATGTAGTGCTATGTTTTCTGTTACTTTTACATATGTAAATGTCTGGATTAAGACCATTAGTTTAATCTAATAACAAGTTTTAAGTTGAAACAGGTAAATAAGAAAACAGTCAATGTGCTAAAAATTCCTTTAACAATACATTTTCCAGTATGTCTTTAGTAATCTGCAGTTGAGGGATACATTTTGTCACATTCCCGTGGAGATAAACTGATTATAGGACAATAAAAAAGGCAAAGCACTAGTTTCTTCAAGGTTAAAGCTAACATTTTCTGAAAGCATGCAAGCTGTTTTTACATCTGGGATGGAGATAAAGATAAAGAAGATTAAAAAACAATTAATGTAAGTAAGAGCACAGGCACCAACATGTGTTTTAGCATGGAAAACCTTAACTTAATGTTAGATGAGGTCTGTGCTTGCAGCTGTCTATTTAGGGTAAGTTGTTCCATTGGGGAGGGGGTTGAAGTTATTATTTGAAGATGCACATCATTTTCTGTGTTTATATTGAGTTAACAGGTTATAGGGGTGTTCTGCGGTGAGATTTTATGTAGGTTTTCATTAAAGCAAAGTCTTGTAAAATGTGACAGATTCAAAGGGAGATGATAAGAAAAACTGTATAAAGGATCACTATAGCATTAATGGGTGCATGCATCACAAAAGCTGGAAACAGACATTTGAAAAAGCTGCCATATATAATAGCTAGTAATAATGACTTCTTACTATAATAGTGACACTTTCCATATTATCTTAGAATGTTACTGGTCTCATAGGTATAGACAAAAAGGAAAGAATATTTAATTTTATTTGAAATGCAAAGTGCAAACAATGTTAAAGAAGATGCATTTGAAAAGAACTGAGCATGGGAATATGATGAAAGGATTTCAAAATGGATATTCAGAAGAATATCAGGGGCAAAGGAAAAGAATACATATATTAATTGCTAGATGAGCTCCAATAGTGATAGAAGAGAGGGGAAGAGATAATAATGGCAGATTTGTGGTAGATAAGGGGCTACTGGCAAGGCAGGAGGATTACACTGGCACTGTTGTTAGTGGTGAGGATTGAGGCTCCTTGATTACTGGGCCAGTGCACGAGTGTCACAGGGTTTAAGAGAAGGCAGAAATTGAACAATTTATGCAATGTTGGATTGATTATATTGTATAGAAGAATATATGTGATGTATTATGTTTTAAAATGTGAGCTTGTTAATATGTTTATTTTTACTTTTATGTAAATGCAAGTTTGTCTGTGTCACAAGTAAGACTTCAGACTGCAAGTCCTGCTACTCCAAGCTTCAAAATAATCATAGATCCAACCCCAGAAAATTTTGGAACAGCATATCTGCACTCCTCTCTCCTGGCAAAAAAGACAACCCCTGCCCTGATCCTAACTCCCCAGATCACACCTTAGCCACCCATTTCAACTCCTTCTTTATTGATTCAATAGCCAAGCTCACCTCATCATTCTCAAATAACACTTCTACTTCACCCACATCCCACACCCTCAACTCTAGTTCCACTGACTTTAACTCTACTCATCTCCCCCCTTTACCATACAACCCATCTCTCTATACACCATAGAAACAGCTACTAAAGCTAAAACCATGCTCTCATGCCCAAGATAACCTTCTATCTAACTTTCTCAATCTAGCTGCCGATGGCTTAGCATTCCCATCACCATATTTATCAACCATTCAATCCAAGAATCCTATGTACCCTTCCTTTGGAAGAAAACATTCATCATCCCTCTCCACAAAGGAGGCAACAATACTGAAATCTCCAACTTCAGGTCTATAGCCATCATGTCCCCTATCTCAAAAGTCCTTGGAAAATGCATACACTCGCAACTCCTTCCCTAACTCCTAGACAATCAACTTCTTTCCCTTGCTCATCATGGATTTAGACCTAGGCATAGTACTACCACTGGCCTTCTATCCTTCCTTGACATCAACAACTGTGCCTGTGACTCTGGCAACATTGTATCCACTCTTCTCCTAGACCTATCAAAGACATTCAATACTGTTTCCCATAATCTTCGCTTATACAAACTCTCTTCTCAATCTCCCCTCCCCCCCATTAACTGGTTTTCCAGTTACATTGTTAATAGACAGCAATCTGTCTAGTGGGACAATACTACCTCTACCTTCCTTCCCACTCTAACAGGGGTCCCACAAGGCTCAATACTAGGTCCCTTACTTTTTAACATTTTCATTAATAATTTTCATCAATGCATTCCTAATGCCAAACTTGTCCAATACACAGATGATTCCACCATAATTTGCTATGTGCAGTCTTTCCCCAAACTAATGCAACTAATACAAGAGACCTTCTCTTGCACCAAGTCTTGGATGCTGAATAAGCACCTTGCCCTCAATGCATCCAAAACCAAAATCATGATCTTTACACCATCTAAAAATACCTCTAGCAACAAAAATTCCTTCTCCATTATCAGTCAGAATAAGATTCCCATTGAAATTGTCTCCCATACAAAACTCCTAGGTGTTATCATAGACAAACATTTAAAGTTTGACATACATATACAAACTAGTATTAAGAAAACACATCAAAAGCTCAGAATTCTGTATCGTCACAGCCATTATCTCAGTCCCTCATTCAAACATATAGTCTCTATTTCCTACCACATCCCCTCCCTCCTATATGGTGCCCCTCTCCTCACCTACCTTCATCCTCCCTAAAGACAAAACTTTCATCCTGCTACAATAAAATCTCTAAGTTTGCTACCGGGACCAAATCCTCCTCCCACCACTGAGATGCACTCCACTCCTTGAACTGACTGGAACTACTCCACTATCTCTCTTACATTCAACTGTTAATTGCTCACAAACTCATCTTCAAACCCTCTAACTTTTCTTCCCTCTACTCCATATTCACCTTGCATCATCCTGACAGATTACTCAGGTTCAGTAACCAGAACCTCCTCAAAGTGTACAAACCCTCATGCATGCCTGGGCAACTTCTCCTGTCTTTCTCCCTCACTCGCCTATGGAACTCACCCCCCCCTACGTTTGAATCACCCAAAACCACTCCGCCTTCAAGACCATGCTCCATTCCCATCTTTCTTCTCACTGGGAATGTTCATGCTCTCACCCCACTTGACTCTCTCTAATCCATATCTGCTCCCCCATACTTTTCTTTTTCCTTTCCCAAAATTAAACCCACTGCCTCCCTTTATTTCTTGTCCTCTTCCTCTCCCTTTTCTTTTCCCGCTCTCATAACTCAGCCTATTCCACCTCTCACTCTCCTCCTTTAATTCTTCCTACCTCTCACCTCATGAAACTATGAGTGCATATATGCCCGCAGACCAAACTCTATTTATGTACTCCAAAACATCTATGTTTTAATTCCTTTCAATGCTTTGCTGCATTACCTACTCAAAGGTTATTTTTCTGTCTTCTATATTTCTGTGTTTTAATAGATTTGAAAATCATATTGTACTTGTACTTACATTACCTTGCTTAAGTGTTTTTTATTCTGTCTTCTATATTACTGTGATTTAGTAGATTTGTAAATTATATTGTACTTGTTAACTTTATTGACTTGGCTTTGCAATAGTTCTATGTGGAGCTTTTCTCCCCAGGCCTCCATTGAAACCTGGCTCATTTTCAGCCCAATGGACTTTCCTGGTTAACAAACTGCAAATAAAAATAAATAAAATAATTGTAATTGAGGTCCAGAAGACATGTAATCTTACAGTAATTGTTTTTTTCAGCTTTGCTTTGGACAGCACTGTCCTTTTCCTTTGCCCACCGCCCTCCATTTCCAAGCATGGGTAATACTTTTAGTGTGTGCTTCTATTATATTAATAGCACAGTCTACAAAAGCTTTTCTTTAGGTAAGATAATGCATTAGTTATGTTACCTCTTGCTGTAACAGTAGATTTTCAAGAAGGTAATGTTTTCTGCAGGTATCATATTCTTCCTACTATTCACCCTCTCTTTGTTTCTTGATTTTCTTGTTTATTGAATGGTGCTATTGGTGCTTTTCTTCTGTTGTGTTTTTTACAGATCTCTTGTTAATGGGAAACTTCACTGGAAATGCAGTACTGTCCTGCTTTTTTAGAAACTTTTATTGACTATCCAGTCATAACAAATGGAACAAAATGGACCAATATTAAAGTTATTACAAAAGAGAAGAATAATATAATACAAATAAAATAAATGTTTACTTTGACCAATAAAACTTGAGAAAACATCTGCACAAGCACAGGAATCAAAATTATAATTTATACAGTTCTCTAGTTTGACAGAATGCTCTTGAATTTTCATTGAAATTCAAAGTGTTAACATACTTTCTAGTATTACTTAAATGTATCTAGTGTCAGCTGTAATAGATTTTAAGTTTATCCTACATATGGTAATATAGTTCAATAATGCTAATATAAATAAAACTAAATCTCTGTTCTCATTTCTGAAAGGTGTCCAGAGATGTTGAATAATCCTTGCATCTGAGATAAATAATGTATAGTACTGTGACACTATAAACATTTGCGTAAACATTTATGTAAAAGAAAAATGTGGTTGTAGTTCCCAAAACATGGACTACATCTGCCTTTGATGAAACTCAACTTGAACTCATTCTATTTACATGTGTAAACCAAGTAGCTAGTTTTGAACATAAATGCCATTGTTATATTGATATTTGTAAGCATAATCACATGACAGGCCAAGTGTAATATTGATGCTGTCCTGCTGTAGCAGAAACTTGAAGTGGGATCCTGACAATAGTTGTAAAAATGCTGTTAATGGAAGGAAACCTTTAGTCTCACATTTTTAACTTTTAGCAAAATACATTGCATGTACAACTCTTCATTTAAATTGGAAAACTATATTAGAAGGTATATCAGAAAGAAAAGACACCTTTAAAATTGTTGAGTGTGAATCAGAGATAATCAAATATTTCTCAAAAATATTGGCTTTGTGGTGGATTTCCAGGATGGTTGCACACTATCCAACAGCTTAACTTCAGCTTTCCCAGTATGAAAAAAGAAACTGAAAGACAAGGGCCAGGAACTCTGTTACTTTTACTCAAACAACTAAAGGCTGGAAAAATGGAAGAAACATTAAACAGATATTCATATTTGCTGATAAAACTACAAAAACAGTGGTTCAAATGATGAAGAAGCTGGCTGAGTATGAAACTGATCAAGAAGAGATGCTTAAAAAAACAAATAGAGAACATAGCACATAAAGAAAACCTGAGATTTTCTGCTGTACCAGAGAAACCGGAAGGAACAGACTGTATTAATGTTATGATGGCACTGGTACGCTACAGAAGGATTTGTTAATTGAAAGGGCACATTGTCTCTATGCTCCAAAACTGGCCATGAAAAAAGTAGCAAGACATGTAGTAATAAAGATGTAATCCTACCAGAAGAAAGAGTTGATCCTTACAAAACTATGGCAAAACGGCAAAGTATTAAAAGCTGGTGGCATGTTTGTAGAAAATAATTATTCACTGTTCACTAGGCAGAAGAGAAATATATTTATTTCAGCAAGCAGGGAATGTCAAGAGGCAGATTTAAGCTGCTGTATTCAGCTGTCTACAGAATATTTTTAATGGAGGATCAAAGTAATTTTTGATGCAGAATAGGCTAAGAAGGAAATATAAAAGTCTGGTCAACAAAAAGTGAGCCTTCAAGCAGAAGGGGACTCTGTTTTTCATTTTTCTGATAATAAAACTTATGGAGAGACTTTTGCTCGTGAAACCCTAAACAATGTTCAAAAGGAAATGATGCTTGAGAGACAGAGAAAACATAGGAGTTAACTAGAAGAATCGTGATTACCTTGCACTTGAACCAGAGTCAGGAGCTGGGAGATAGAGATGAACAGGAAGAAGACCAGTAACACAAAAATGAGTAAATAAATGTGAGATTAAAATGCGTCAATCACATTTGTGAAATAAGGCTGTGCAAGAAAAGATGGAAAGAATGCACTTTTGTTGACTTTGTTAAACTTGTGGGGAACTGAAAGGCATTTGCCTCACTTCATATCATTAATGTTTGGAAGGATACTAAGTGGAAGGGAAGAATAAGGAAAAAGTAACTGTAAGTAAAACAATTTCTGTTCTTAATAGTATTTCTATAAAACTTTTCATTATATAAATTGCATGTTTTTGGTGATAGTATAGTATAGCTATTGTTGCATGTGATAAAGATACTAAATTAAACAGATGCCTTTTTTCTTTCTTTCTTTTTAATATTAAGAAATGTAGGCATTACAAAGCAAAAGAGAAAAAAGTCTAGACAAAAGTATGTTTAACTTGGTAGGCTGTGACCTTGGGTAACTGAGATGGGAGTGGGGTGCAAAATTATCCAGATAATAATATATGTAGAGCTATGTTTTCTGTTACTTTTGCATATGTAAATGTCTGGATTAAGACCATTGGCTTAATCTAATAACAAGTTTTAAGTTGAAACAGGTAAATAAGAAAACAGTCAATGTGCTAAAAATTCCTTTAACAATACATTTTCCAGTATGTCTTTAGTAATCTGCAGTTGAGGGATACATTTTTTCACATTCCCGTGGAGATAAACTGATTATAGGACAATAAAAAAGACAAAGCACTAGTTTTTTCAAGGCTAAAACCTAATATTTTCTGAAAGCATGCAAGCTGTTTTTACACCTGGGATGGAGATAAAGATAAAGAAGATCAAAAAACAATTAATGTAAGTAAGAGCACAGGCACCAACATGTGTTTTAGCATGGAAAACCTTAACTTAAGGTTAGATGAGGTCTGTGCTTGTAGCTGTCTATTTAGGACAGTTGTTCCATTGGGGAGGGGGGTTAAAGTTATTATTTGAAGATGCACATCATTGTATGTGTTTATATTGAGTTAACAGGTTATAGGGGTGTTCTGGGGTGAGTTTTTATGTACGTTTTCATTAAAACAAAGTCTTGTAAAATGTGACATAGATTCAAAGGGAGATGATAAGAAAAACTGTATAAAGGATCAACATAGCATTAATGGGTGCATGTATCACAAAAGCTGGAAACAGACATTAAAAAAAGCTGTCATATGTAATAGGTGGGAATAATGATTTCTTATCATAATTGTGACACTTTCCATATTATCTTGGGAATGTGAATGGTCTCATAGGTATAGACAAAAAGGAAAGAATATTTAATTTTATTTGAAATGCAAAGTGCAAATAATGTTAAAGAAGATGCATTTGAAAAGAACTGAGCGTGTGAATATGATGAAATGATTTCAAAATGGATATTCAGCAGAATATCAGGGGCAAAGGAAAAGAAGAATACATATATTAATTGCTAGATGAGCTCCAATAGTGATAGAAGAGAGGGGAAGAGATAATAATGGCAGATTTGTGGTAGATAAGGGGCTACTGGCAAGGCAGGAGGATTACACTGGCATATATTTACATTGTGCCTAAAACTGCTGTATGATTGCCTATGTCATAAGTGATGGTTTAATAAATGTTTCTTGTTTAAAAATGGCAGGAATGGAATAATTTATGTAATGTTGCTTAGGTCATATGATATATAGCAATATATGTGAAGTATAATATTTGTAAATGTGAACTTATTAATATAGTCTGATTGCTTTTATATAAATATAAAGTTGCCTATGTCACAAGTGATAATTCAATAAAGATGTTTAAAAAAGCAGCTATTATGGAGCTTAAGAAAATTTTGGGAGAAATTATCAGTTTTCAGCAGGGAGTCATATTTATAGGTGGGGGCTGGAATTAAATTTACAACAATGAGGATGTATCTAAGGGGCCTAGAAGAGAAAGTACAACAAAAGAAATTTATGAAAATATTTAATATGAAAGACACAAATTCAATAGTAGGAACTCAGAGAGAATTTACATAGTATTCTCTAAAGCACAATAACTGAGTTAGACTAGACAGAAATTATATTTCACAAGAAAATGTGCATTTAATTGAGAGCTCTGATACACATGTAATAACTATTTTTGATCATGCTCCACTAATAAGTGAGATAAAAATACAGGACAATGAAGTAAAAATGAGACACTGGTGCTTCCCTGCCTACCTCTAAAAAATAGAGAAATTTAAGGAATGGGCAATGGAAATTATTCAGGAGTTATTACTAAAGATAGAAAGTACTCCCGAAGTTATAGCTAGTGAGTGGGATAAAATGAAAGTGGAGTTTAAATAGGGTATAAATAAAAGAAAAAGAGATATGGTTATAAGTAACAACAATTATTTAGAGGGATTGACAAAAGATAAAGTATTGCAGAATAAGAGGAATCTCACAGAACAAGAAGAGATGCAACTGCAGAGTACTAAAGAGAAAATAGGGGATTACCTGGATAATATGCATGATTTTTTTTTATAATAACTCTGGTGGACAAAAATGGTTTGCACAATGACTTAGGCAACAGAAATTAGAAAGGACTGCTGCCAAATTTAGGAAGCCTATAGCAAGAAAAATAACCAGTGATCCTGTAGAGGTATTAGAGATATTCTTGAAATGTTATGAAAATTTGTATAAAGCAGAGAAATGGGGAATTCAAGAAAAAGCACAACTAGAAATATTTATGGAAAGCTTAAATATGCCAATGTTAGAGGTAGATGAGGCTCAATGATTAACAGTTTAGACAGGATGAGATAAGACAGAAATGTTGATGTATAACCAATCTGCAGGAAAATCTCCAGGAGTAGATGGTATTCCAGTGGAAGTTTGGAAGCTAGAAGGGAAGAAAGTGATAAAGATTTGGAAGATTTTATTTTACAGTATTTTAAAAGTAGGGAAAGGACCAACATCCTAGAAAAAAGCCGTGGAGGATGTACTACCCAAAGATGGTAAAGACCCATATGTTTCACTTCATATAGGCACATTTCATTTTTGAACCATGATTATAAAGTGTTTATGTCTACAATGGTTAAAGGGATGGCAAAGTATTTAGTGGTATGGGTTAAAAAGGATTCTGTTGTGGCAGCTAAGAATACATCTGAAAAGATTAAAAAAAGGATAATGCAAAAACCAAGAAACTGGACAATCTTATCTATGAATATGGATAGCAAGATGGGAGCAGTAAACATTTTTTAGCCTGTTTAGTCTTATACACAGGTCCAACATTTTTTATCAACTAGAGGAGAAGTTTTGGGTAGTAATTAATAAAGAGTTGAAGGAGTTTATCTGAGAGGAATTGCGAAAGGAGATTCTGCTGATAGGGAGGACTGTAATTAGTGGTACAAAGATTAGGCAAGAGGGGCTGGAATTTATTGGAGGAAACTGGCAAAGGAATCAAGGTACTGGGAACAAATAGAAAGGGAAAGGTTAAAGAATAGGAATAGGCTAAGAAGACATTTTGACTTCAGGCTAGAGAATGCCTTCCCTATCACAGATTAATATCAGAATCTAGGCAAAGGAAAAGGGATAGGGAACACAAAGTGAAAGACCTGCAATGGTCAAGTTTTACCTGAACCTAGAACAGAAGCTGCTGTTAAAAAGGGATAATTAGTAGGGCATATAATATATTGCACAATAACCATAGGAATCTAACAGGGGAGGTTAGAAAAAGACTGGGAAGAGAGATTAGATAAGCAATTCACAAAAACAATGAGAAGACATAGGCATGGCTCCCAAATATGCAACAAAGTATAGAATATTTAGGATTTTTGCTTGGAAATGTTTGCAGATGTAGTTTTATACCCTGGGCAGACACCACAAATTTTTCCCTCAGGTAGATGGCAAATGTTGGAGGTGTGATGTTGAAGAAAGTGGTAACTGGAAGCATATGTTTTGGTAGTGTAATGTGTTGGCAGACTTTAAAAATTCCCTACAGAGTACTCTGTCAGAAATATTGGGTAATCAAATGAGTGAAACTAAGGAAATGATTTTTTGAGCTGAGATAGAGGATCTGAATTGCCTAGACATATTATAGCCCTGTTAAGTTTAATTCTGGTGGGTGCCAAATAAGCAATTGTTAAAAAATGGATATTAAAGTGTAAACCAATCATACTTAATGTAGTGAATATTGTAAACGAGATAAAAGAACTGGAAGCGAGATCCTTAGAAAAAGGTAGGAGTAAATTGTTTTAAAAAATGGAAATTGTGAGAACTATACATGCAAAAAATGTTTTGGAAGAGGAATGGGGTTTGTGATAAACTGAGGGGCTACCAGCCCAGCTAGATAGAATTTTGTAAAAAAAATTCTGTCATTATAAATATTAATATGATCCACAGGCTTGTTTGACAAATGTAAGAAAACTGTGTTATGTGCTGAGATTTAAAAATGTAAACACAGTGCACCCTGCTGGAAGAAAGCTGAAATGTAAAGAATTTTACAACTGTGTATGATCTCAAGCTAGGAGACAGGATGTCTGCAGCTGGAAATTCTTTCTATTGTCTTAAGACAGAGATAATTACTAGGTTTAACAAGTAAAGTGCCTTTTATCGCTGTGACTTCCTGGCAGCTGCAGATCACAAAGAAATGCTACATTTTGAGTTCTGTTAGCCTGGGAACTAAATCAGAAGTGAAAATAATGATGTAATCTGAAAAGACTCAGCTGTAATGTTTATTACCAATTTAAGGACTAGCTCAGAAAGAAAGAAGTGCATTTTGTATTTTGTTCTGAAGCTGACAACAACTCACCAGCACATTGCCTTGCTCTGTAAGTAAGATTTAGATCTTAGTATTTTTCTTACAGATAGACAGGAATATAACCAGATTAGTGTAGTTCTTTTCCATATTTATGTAAGACTATCCTACAATGTTGTTTTAAAGTATTTCCTGTGATTTCTGAACTCTCTATTGTCATTGTGTTGAATTAATGAGTATTGTCTTGTGTTTTTATTATTTATTATAAAATATTTTAACCCTTTTAACTGTGGCTGTTTTGTGTAGAGATAATTTAAGCTATTAGGGTACTTGTATGTATTTGGTGATACTGAACAAGCCACTCCAATAGCCTTGCTGTTTGTCACACTTAAATGGATAATAATAACATTGCACAGTAGAATTGGTCACCCTTTGGTAAGGGCCTTATTAGTAGCTGATAAGGAGTGGTTTGTGGCAGTGATTTCTACCTTATAGTCTGGGCAAAAGGGGGCATAGCTAGTGAACCTGTACCAGGCTTCCTCAGTAGTGTCTGTGTGTTTGTATATGAATCAAATCTCAAAGTGTGTGTGTGTCAGCTACTTGGGCAGGGACACAAAGAACTGGATGGACAGAGAGGGTGCTGGAGGTTTTGGCTTGACCACTTGGCTGAGATTGGAACCCTATATCTGTGCCAGTGGGGAGTCTTATTGGGGATCTGGAGAGAAAGGGAGAAACAAGTCCCAGAGTGACTGTGATCTCTGTGTGTGCTTAAGGGAAATTGTACTTTGCTGTGTGTGTACTTGTTATCCTCCCAATGTGGATGACCCTCACTGGTGTTAGTGGTGAGGATTGAGGCTCCTTGATTACTTGGCCAGTGCACGAGTGTCACAGGGTTTAATAGAAGGCAGGAATTGAACCATGTATGCAATGTTGGATTGATTATATTGTATAGAAGAATATATGTGATGTATAATGTTTTTAAATGTGAGCTTGTTAATATGTTTCTTTTTACTTTTATGTAAATGCAAGTTTGTCTGTGTCACAAGTAATAATGCAATATATTAAAAAAAAAAAAAAAAATATATATATATATAAATATATATATATATATATATATATATATATAGGGAAAAAATTTTTGGGGGAGGGGAAAAAAAAGAATAGGCAAAAAAAAAAGAAGGGGAAAAATAATTTAAAAGTTCTGGGGGCCAAAAAAAAAAAAAAATTTTTAAAAAAGGGCCTTCAGAAGCAGAAGGGGACTCTGTTTTCATTTTTCTGATAATAAAACTTATGGAGACTTTTGCTCATGAAACCCTTAACAATGTTCAAAAGGAAATGATGCTTGAGAGACAGAGAAAACATAAGAGTTAACTAGACGAATCGTGATTACCTTGCACTTGAACCAGAGTCAGGAGCTGGGAGATGGAGATGAACAGGAAGAAGACCAGCAATACAAAAATGAGTAAATAAATGTGAGATTAAAAAGCATCAATCACATTTATGAAATAAGGCTGTAAAGAAAAGTTGGAAAGAATGCACTTTTGTTGACTTTGTTAAACTTGTGGGAAACTGAAAGGCATTTGCCTCACTTCATATCATTAATGTTTGGAAGGACACTAAGTGGAAGAGAAGAATAAGGGAAAAGTAACTGTAAGTAAAACAATTTCTGTTCTTAATAGTATTTCTATAAAACTTTTCATTATATAAATTGCATGTTTTTGGTGATAGTATAGTATAGTTATTGTTGCATGTGATAAAGATACTAAATTAAACAGATGTATTTTTTCTTTCTTTCTTTTTAATATTAAGAAATGTAGACATTACAAAGCATTACAAAGCAAAAGAGAAACAAGTCTAGACAAAATATGTTTAACTTAGCAGGCTGTGACCTTGGGCTGCTGAGATGGGAGTAAGTGCAAAATTATCCAGATAATAATATATGTAGTGCTATGTTTTCTGTTACTTTTACATATGTAAATGTCTGGATTAAGACCATTAGTTTAATCTAATAACAAGTTTTAAGTTGAAACAGGTAAATAAGAAAACAGTCAATGTGCTAAAAATTCCTTTAACAATACATTTTCCAGTATGTCTTTAGTAATCTGCAGTTGAGGGATACATTTTGTCACATTCCCGTGGAGATAAACTGATTATAGGACAATAAAAAAGGCAAAGCACTAGTTTCTTCAAGGTTAAAGCTAACATTTTCTGAAAGCATGCAAGCTGTTTTTACATCTGGGATGGAGATAAAGATAAAGAAGATTAAAAAACAATTAATGTAAGTAAGAGCACAGGCACCAACATGTGTTTTAGCATGGAAAACCTTAACTTAATGTTAGATGAGGTCTGTGCTTGCAGCTGTCTATTTAGGGTAAGTTGTTCCATTGGGGAGGGGGTTGAAGTTATTATTTGAAGATGCACATCATTTTCTGTGTTTATATTGAGTTAACAGGTTATAGGGGTGTTCTGCGGTGAGATTTTATGTAGGTTTTCATTAAAGCAAAGTCTTGTAAAATGTGACAGATTCAAAGGGAGATGATAAGAAAAACTGTATAAAGGATCACTATAGCATTAATGGGTGCATGCATCACAAAAGCTGGAAACAGACATTTAAAAAAGCTGTCATATGTAATAGGTGGGAATAATGATTTCTTATCATAATAGTGACACTTTCCATATTATCTTGGAATGTGAATGGTCTCATAGGTATAGACAAAAAGGAAAGAATATTTAATTTTATTTGAAATGCAAAGTGCAAACAATGTTAAAGAAGATGCATTTGAAAAGAACTGAGCATGGGAATATGATGAAAGGATTTCAAAATGGATATTCAGAAGAATATCAGGGGCAAAGGAAAAGAATACATATATTAATTGCTAGATGAGCTCCAATAGTGATAGAAGAGAGGGGAAGAGATAATAATGGCAGATTTGTGGTAGATAAGGGGCTACTGGCAAGGCAGGAGGATTACACTGGCACTGTTGTTAGTGGTGAGGATTGAGGCTCCTTGATTACTGGGCCAGTGCACGAGTGTCACAGGGTTTAAGAGAAGGCAGAAATTGAACAATTTATGCAATGTTGGATTGATTATATTGTATAGAAGAATATATGTGATGTATTATGTTTTAAAATGTGAGCTTGTTAATATGTTTATTTTTACTTTTATGTAAATGCAAGTTTGTCTGTGTCACAAGTAATAATGCAATATATTAAAAAAAAAAAAAATATATATATATATATATATATATATATATATATATATATATATATATATGCTTCTTCAGTCTTCTCTTACACTTTGATGTTGTCCTTCTAAAGATGGCACGCCTAACAATTCTATTTCCATTGCATCATTTGGAATTATGAAGTAAAAAAATGCTTAAAATTTTCGTTTAAATTCTAGTTACCATCAACATCAATCATCTCTCAACAGTCTACTGAACATACCTGAAGGTAGGTTGGTCTTTAAATTCAAGTCACAAAAGAAATATTTTAAGAAATTCATACCATAGTATGACTCAGAACTGCTGTACTACTTGAAGAAGTCAACATTTGCATGCATTTATATTCTGTTAATTAAAAAATATGCATGGTTATTTAGCAATATGAAAAGAGTAACAATGTACCATTATTTGCTCTTCAGACTGGGGAGCACTACTGTTGAGTGTGTGATTATCACACCACAATGCATCAGACATGGAATATCTGATGTTCACATTTTTGACCTTCTACTAAAACAGAAGTAAGTTTATTGCAGATTTTGTAGTTTAGGTTTGGTTCTCTGAAGTCAAACAAGACTGGATCAAGTGAGGTTTATTTCTATTTTACACCCTTTCCCTTTTCTCTGCAAGATCTCAGAGTTAGTATATTTAGAAATCCATAAGGGGAGCAGAGCCCATACATAGAGGATTGCAGAAGATTTTTAACCCTCCCTTATAAAAGCAATTATCTAATATATGAGATTTGTTCTAAAATAATTTGTGAGATCAAACCTTCAATTGTATATTTTAGTTATGATTATGCACAACTTGTTAAATCTTTCACACTATCTGAAAATTAGAAAACTGTTATTTTTAAACACGTGTCCAGACATATGCTATTATAATGATAACTATTAAAATTGACAGACATTGTTGTGAAGATATGTGAAGGCTGCCAGCCTAGCTAGATAGGATTTTGTAGATAATTCTATGTCTTTGTAAATATTAATAAAAGCCATAGGGTTGTTCTCTTAAATGTGAGAAGACTGTATTGGAATGTAACAACAGTGCACTCTGCTGTAAGAAAGCTGATAAGTCAAGCATTTTATGACTCTTTGTTCTCAGGGCTCAGAGCTGTAGTGTCTGAACGAACAGATTCTTTCAATTGTTTTGAGACCAGAGTTAATTGCTAGATTTCACATATATAATATCTTTAATTGTGGTGGTTTCCTGACCAGATGCAAGCTTTCTAAGAAATGTAAATGTAGAGATTTGTTAAGAATAATGTAATCTAATACGAGTCAGCAGGATATAGTATCAATTTAAGGGACTTTCTCAGAGACAGAGAGAGACCATTTTGGATTTTGTCTAAAGCTGACAACAACTCACCAGTACTCTGCTTTGCTCTACATATGTAAGTTTATTTAGAACTGTGACTGCTTTTATATATAGAGAGAAAATAGTAAGTTTAGTTTAGCTGTTTTTCTGTATTGATGTCAGAAATATTCTAGTGTATTATTTTAAGCATTTTCCTGTGATCTCTGAACTCTTGACTAACACTGTGTAGTAAGAAGTATTGTCTTGTGTTTTTATTATTTATTATTAATTATTTTTAAATCTTTCAACTGTGGCTGTTTCATGTAGAGATAATTTAAGCTCTAGAGTACATTGCATGTATATAGTGATACTGTACAAAGCCACTCCAATAGTCTTGCTGCTCAGTCAGACTTACTATTTGGATAATAATATTGAACAGTAATAATTGGACACCCTTTGGTAAGGACCTTTTTAGTCGCTAATATTAATGGTTGTTGGTGGTTGGTACTACCTTATAGACTGGCAGGAAGGGGCATAGGTGGAGAACCTGTGCCAGCCTTCCCCAGGAGTGTCTGTGTGTTTCTATATAAGTCATATCTTAGAGTGTGTGTGTGTGTGTGTGTGTGTGTGTGTGTGTGTGTGTGTGTGTGTGTGTGTGTGTGTCAGCTACTTGGGCAGGGACATGAAGGACTGATTGGACAGAGAGGGTGCTGGAGGTTTTAGCTTGACCACTAGGCTGAGATCTGGATGCTATAGCTGTGCCAGTGGGGAGTCTTATTGGGGATCTGGAGAGAAAGGGATAAACCAGCCCCAGACTGACTGTGATCTCTGTGTGCTCTTAAGGGAAATTGTACTTTACTATGTGTGTACTTGTTATCTTTCCCAATGTGGATGCCCATGACTGGCGTTAGTGATGAGGATTGAGGTTCATTGATTACTGGGCCAGGGCATGGGTGTCACAATTGTTATTTCAACCAAGGTTGTTTAGCATAGATAGTAATGATTTACTGTTAGACTAGATTGTCAAAATATATACTGTGATGTGTAGAACATTCCAAAAATAATTAGGTCCTTCACAAAATAGGAATATGCATTTTCTCAGATAATATCAAGTTCAAAAATAAGTGGATAATTTGTTTTAACTTTTGCACTATTTTGTCATCAGGTATAGCCTGTAAATGTGATTTATCCTCAGTCATAATTATTACAAATATTGTGACAGTTTTTAGTCCGTATTTGTTTCTCATGTCCTGACACAATCCAAATCTTTTCAGGACACACTAATTTGTTAGAAGTTTTGATTTTCTACAATCTACCAGCAGTTTTGCCCACTGAGTTATACATTAGAAAGCATCATTTAGTAAAAGCTGTAGTGAGGTAAACTTAATGTAATTGTGTTTTAAGCTAAATAAATGTAATTGTATTTTTTTCATAAAAAATGTATTTGCTATAAATTTTGCAGCATACAAAATGTACAGGATGTATGGAATAGAAAAATGTAGCCTCACTGATTGTCTAATTTCTTTTATTGGAAAAGTAGCAAAATTGTTGAATGAGAAAGCAAATGTGTTTCAAAAATGTGCAAATACCTGCAGTACTTTGGTGCATTACCTTAGACGGAAGCTAGCTCATTAGACTAATCCTTCCCCTGACCAGAGCTAAAATACACCAAAAACAGGAACACCATCATCCACTTATGAATTCAAACAGAAAGGACTGTCTTGGGCTTTTTTTCAGTAGAGAGAAAGCAAGTTCCAAGAGGGTTAATGCCTTGCATTTGACTGTGCAGGTGGATTACATTTCTAGGCAGAGCTCAATCGTCTCATTTATCATTTACAATCATCCATCTGTTGTTTATATTTCTAAATCAGAGGCTGATAAAAATTCAGTATATCTCTTCAGCAGCTGGTAGTGATCAATCCATGTTAGTTGTAAGAATTCTTCTTTAAGGCATTTGTTTAAACTCATTTTATTTTCTACTTTCCTTGTGTTTAAAACTGCATGTATGTTTGCTTTTTCCAAATGCAATGCTTAATTTTATTTATTTCAAGTAAATAGTTTTTTATTCATTTCTATGTGCTTGTGGTTGATAACTTATTTGCTAATAGTTTAAGAGTGTGCATATTGGAATGGTACAATAATAGCTGAGAGTTTCAGCCTTTTAAAGTGTTAATACTCCAACTATTGATACCATAAACATATATTAATATTATTATAAAATTATGATTGTATTACTTGTGTAATCTTAACAATCATATTAATAATTAATATTAAATATAAATGTCAATATCATTAATTACTATTATTAATTGATATTAATTGGTAATGTTTGTTATTAATAATATTCTAATTAATATTGCTTATTTCATGGGTAAACAGTAATTGTGTTTTGATATGTTATGACATCTAAATGATGGTGTGTTGGCACTACAAATGTATCATTAAATGCTCATGTGTGTGATTTTTATAGTACTGCATTAGAAGGCACTAAGCCCAGTCTGATATAGATGAAACCCTAGGTGGCCACTGATTATTAATTTATTTCATAGCTGCAGATGGTAAAGCTAATCTACATATGGCATATATTAGCTGCTATCCAAGACATCTAGGAGCATTTACCATATGTGCGTAGGGCCAATTACCCTCTCATATATTATCTGTTGCCAATTATATGGTTTTAAAGCCCATCACAATGGCTGTAAATTGATGGCAGCAATGTTGATCATAAGACCATAACCCCTAATTTGTGGAAGCAAGTGGGATTGTACACCCGTTTGTCACAATCATGACCTTAACTTAAGGGGTGTCTCTTAATTTACATCTGTAATATCTCTTATCTCAGACTTATATTCACCAAGCCTATGAATTCATGATGAATATCCTATTCCAACAAGCTCTGTTTGAGACACCCCAGACCACAGGCTAATATCTTAAATGATGTATCACTAAAATTGTGCCATTTGGTGGTAATAGTCTATAAGTAATTAAAGCTAATTTGACATTCTGCTATCAGGTTTAGTCTCTTGCAGTCACACAATTAGATATGCAGTCATCATGGGGTCTGCATTTGCATGATAGATTCCTGTGAGCAACTCTCACTCAAAGGAAAACGTGGGCTGATAACAATTATGGCAGGACCAATGTTCAGCAAAATAGGAAGAAAAGAAACAAAAATTAATAGATAAGTACATGCATACATGCATACATACATAAATAACTAACAAAAAATAAATAAATAATGTCTCTATATAGCTATAATACAAACTGATATTGTAATGCTCCAGTAATTTATGTCAGCTAGTTCTTCCTGGATATATCAAACATATTACCACTATTTCAGCTTTAGGACTTCAGAAGTGCATTTATGTAACCCATCTTTACATTATGTAAAAATCCAGCTACTTTATTAAAACAAATAACAAGTTAGACAAGCTTGGTTTATGTGAAATAATTTTATTTATTTATTTTACATTTATTGACCGGGATTGTCCGACTGAGCTGAAGAGCCCTTTTTCAGCAGAGGCCTGGGGAGAAAAGCTCCAACATTTTATGCAATTTTCATTATAAATTAGCATTAAACAGCAATGTTACAGGATTATTACAAGGCATTAAGTCGCAATACAGTGTTATACAGTGTCAATAATCAGGAGAATAGCATAACTATTTCAAGATGTATAACAAGAAATATGTCATTAAGATGAGTATAGTTTTTGGGGTAAGTGGTTAAAAAAACAGTTTTATCATGATGTAGTTGCATGAAGGCAAGACTATTACAATATAATGTTTCTCTGAGGCCATTTGCTTAATAGATTTTAGAAGACAGTTGAAGACAGTAGAAAGAGTAGTCAATGAAGATTAGAGAGAGCTAGTGAGAAGAGTGAGTTAAGGGCAGAAAGTAGATTAAGGTATGAGAAGTAGGGGATGTTAAGGAGGGAGAGTGCAGTGGCAGGACCAGTGACTTTTAAAATGCTCTTTGGTGGCTGTTTTAAATTGTTTAGGATGTATAAGTGTCCTGATTTCTAGTGGGAGCCTATTCCAGACAACAGTGGGGTGATAGCTGTACATGTTGCATCCAAATTTAGTCTTGGGTTTGTAGATTTGTAGTAGGTCTTGGTTAGAGCTTCGGAGAGGTCTGGAGGGAGAATAATGGGAGATGAGAGAGGATAGTGCTGGGCAGTAGGAAGGCTGGTATAGGATAGAATGGATGATCTGAAGCTGAGAGAAAAGAAGCTGGTGGGGTAATTCAAGCCAGTTTAGGTGTTTTAGAGAGAGACAGTGATGGGATTTGTAGGTTTGTTGGGCAGCAAATATAGCTACCTTGTTGTAGGTAAGTTCAACTTTGGTCAGGAGTGCTGAGTTAAGATTTGTAAGAATTTGAGAATTGTACATTAGACTGGGTAGAAGGTAGGTAAGAGAGAGACAGAGTAATCTTGGCTTCAGAGGTAAGGATTTTCTTGTTACGGTAAAGGAGCCCTAGTTTTGAATGTATCTTTCTGATACAGTTATTAACATGCAAGTCAAATTTAAGCTGATTGTTGATGGTTACGCCTAGGAGCTTAGTACTGGATTCTACCTGAATGGGAGTGTTATTAAGGGACTGTACAGTGAAGGAGTGTTCAATATTGTTGAACATTTTAGGTAGGAAGAGTAACAGCTTTGTTTTTTTTTTAGGGTTAGGGATGAGCTGGTTGTTGGAGAGCCATGTTTCAACTAAGTTAAAAGATTCCTGAGTAGCTAAGAAGAGCTTAGTGGGAGAGTTGGCTGTGGTGATGACTGTAATTTAGTTGAAAGTCATTTGGTTAAGCATACACATTTTTTTTTTTGCAAATTCCCCCACCCACAAGGCTGCAGGCCTTGTACCCTGTTACTTATTGTAATCATCTTCAGGGCTGCTATATGTCTGAGGTGATAAGAAATCCCTATTTGCCATAGCACCCTTCCACAGGACTGTGGCTGCTCTTGTTGAAAATGCCAAAAGCAACAATAAAATAAAATAAAATTAAATTAAATTAATTTTGAAACCATTTTGTTTGCTAGAAAACCATTTGATTAAATTGGACTTCTAATAGTTTAATATGCATATTTTATACAGATTAATATGCTCCTCCATAAATGTGGTCTTACAATTACCCCAGCTACTTACAGATCTATCAACCTTACAAGACTCAACTACAAAACTATGGAACATATTATAACTGACCTCATAAACTGTGATATCAAAACCCATGTTAGACTTGGCCCCCAATAGTCTGGCTATGTGAAGGGCAGATCCTGCCCACTTAATTTGGTGCATTTCTTTGAAAGGGTTACATAGGCAGCAGATGGTAGCCATACAGTGCATGCAGTATATCTTGACCTGGCTAAGGCCTTTGACACCATTCTCCATGTTGACATCATACGAAACCAAATGCTTCAAAAATCAGCCCATGTGTGATAAGATGGTTAACAAACAGGATGAAAGACAGAACCCATATAGTGTGAATTGCAGGAGCCTAATCAGACAGTATGAAAGTAACCAGGAGAGTCCTTCACTGCTTGGTGCTGGAAACTCTTCTTTTTTGTCCTTATTTGTCAGATCTAAAAGCAGAGATCTAAGACTGCTGGCTAACAAAGTTTGATAATAATTGTAAACTGGGGGTTGTTATTAAGTTGTCCTATAGCTACTAAATCCTCCAAAATAAACTCATCCTAGTAAAGTTTTGTGTGCTAAATGGGCACAAACTAAATGCTAAAAAGTATAATATCATCACTTTTTGTAGATAACTCTTCCTGTCATCAGTTTATCTAGGCAATGGGCGTACCTTCGTTGAAGGTTGTACGTCAGGGCTGGCAACTCGGTACGTAAAAATCTGCTGCCAATCATTAGTGGACCGCAGTTCCACTGTGGCAATCCTAAAAGCCGAAAGATACAACAACAACACCTCCACAAAACAAAAATGTAGTTAGGGACATAGGCAACTAGATTGATAGCTTCCTCCCTTTTGACCATTAGGTGACAATGTTTGTCTGGAAATCCTTTTATTTTTCTTTGCTAATTGCCAAAAGAATATCATTAAGGTATAAAGAGGTAAACACTCCCTTATACTCAGCAGTAATCATGTCACTTATCAAGTATGACTCCTCCTTTAGGATGTATTTTACTAAACATATAAAATAATTAGAAAGACCATAAAGCTTCCTAACCAAAATGATCACAGACCTAAAGTTTCTGAACTACAGAAATAGGCAGAAAGCTCTATCCCTTTATATTTAGTAACTTATAAAGCTTTTCAGTGGAGGGTTTTTGTCTCACTTACTGCACCATTAGAAACCTGATTGAACTGGACCTCTTGTTTCTATGCCAGTCCAATAACTCCATCAATACTAGAACCAAGGACCTAAATTTTCACCAACAGATAAATAAAACATGATGGTGGGGCAGGTTTATAACCAATCCCTTTCTAAGACCTCTGGAATAAACTCCCTGTGCATGTTAAGCAATTATAAACTAGGTCAGTAGACAGGCATCCACAAATTTACTTCAGGATTGACCAGTATGGAACCTCCTGGAGAAAGGTGGTTCTGCCTAAAGGAGGGTATTGGCAAGACAAGAATGATCATGAGACTCAATGGCCTTGAACTATCTATGAACCTATGAATCTTTTTCAAAGAAAATAAAAGAAAATTCCTATAAATTTTTCAGGCTCAGGTAAAACATTTTGTAGTATACACCCCACATACATCTACGTTATGGCCACACAAACATGAGAATCAGTGGATGGTTCAGCTTTTTATGTTATTTCTTTATTTTCAGGACACAAATCTCCTTATTTTCAGGTCACATGATTATCACTCATTTTGGAAATGTTTCTTTCCAACAGATTTCATTTAGAGCATTAAGAAGTGATGTGTAAAGCAAAAATCATTTACATTTTTTAGACAACAGGGGAATTTAACAAAAGCCTACACAGTGTTTTTTACTGTGAAGGCATCTTGCCACATTAGTTGCATGAAAGTAAGCAGGTTTTAGATTAAGTAAACACTGCTGAAAGGAGCAGATGCACGTGCCAATGTAAGAAGTTCCATGGCATGCAAATCACCTGATAAGCAGGTGAATCTCATGCAAATATGTCAGGTAGAGCAATCCAGCAAGCAGATAGGCAGCTCTTCAGACCCCATGCCAGTGTTTGTTGTGTACATGGAAAAATTCCATGTACAGGAGTGCAGACAGGCAAAAGGGGCTGTAAAAATGTAGATATATGGACAGAAATGGCATACCACATACAGATATGAGTGAAACTATCCTCCTGTGTGTCTGACCTGTGTGACTGAAAAATTAAAGGAAATAAGTTAAATTAATTTTATTTTTGTAATAATCTGGGCATGTTTGCACTGTCTGCCACAGTGTGCAAACATGCTTTATAAAAAAAAAAATACTGGAAAAACCAAAATTAATATTATGTGACAGAAATGCATTACAGGACCTTGCATGGAGTATCTACAGTGGTGCATAGGTGCTGTGGCTAACGTGGTAGGGCTATGAAGCATGTAGGTTCCAGGCTATGAGCATGGATCCCTATGCAAATGATGTCGAGTTACTGAATAGCCTACAGGGGTAATTTTGTCCACATATCCCTTTCATGTAGGCAGAGAACCATGTTGGTGTTTACAGCAGAGGCAGCTGACTTCAGTGGAGGGTATGTCCAATGACTTCTAAATTAATTTCAGCTTAGCTGTGCCCATTTGCACAACCCACTGCTGTGCTGAGTGTGTCCTTTGGGGGGGGGTTGCAATAACTTCTGAGCTTTGTTTCGCTAAAGGCGACTTTCCACCTGTTTTCGTGGCATGCCACTATGCTGAACCTGGAAGTCTGGGGGTTGTACACTAAGTGCTAAGCTTTTTTGTCTACTGGGCAGACGTTTAGATGGCATGCCACACTGCTGAGTGTATGTAAAAGCCAATTACATATTAATTAGTTTTGACCCCTGTTTAACTTAACCTAGGGCCATTAAATGATGTTAATGATATGCTAGGCAGGTGGAATGCACCATAGCTGACCAATCGCACATTCAGCACCTACAGCAGAGCACTATAAAGTATGCATACACACTGCAATCTGATTTTTCCTCCATATTCTGCAGCATTGGATTGCAGACTTGGGAATTTTAACTGAGAGAATGCTAGGGGCTGCTCCAGGTCTCCTACATCTGTATATACTAGAAGCTGAAGTCAATGCTGCTGCTGACAATAGGCCTAGACAGAGAAGGAGAGAATGTTTAGGCCCAGGGTAACCATTCCAGGAGCTACATGAGCTGCAGATTGCAGAGCGCTACAGGGTGGACAGGGACATACTACAAGAACTTACTGAGCTCTGCTGCCCTCAACTCAAAGCCAGAGTCAACAGATGGGAACCCATCCCAGTGGAAACAAAGGTATGTGTAGCCCTTAGATACTAGCTACAGGTACTTTCCAAAGACCAACTGCAGACTTAATGGGGATCTCACAGGCATCAGCATCCAGGGTAATCCACCAGTTCCTGGATGCTATGCTACCACATGCCAGTGAGCACACCTTTTTTCCCCTCATCCCTGAGGTGAGAGACAGCAATATACAACACTTCTACCATGTACCTGAGGTACTGGGTGCCATAGATTGCACTCATGTACACATCAAGTCACCACCCGGTGAGGAGGATAGAGTCTACATCAACTACAAAGGGTACCACTCCAACTGCCAGGTCGTGTACAATGCTCAGGGAATTATCATGAATGTGTGTGCTGGCAGCCCTAGCAGTTATCATAACTCCCATATGTGGCATGCATCACAACTGTGCCAGATGGTTGCTAGGGGGGCATCCCACATGGCCATTTAATGTGGGGTGCTGGCTATGCACTAGAACAGTGGATGATGACACCCATCAGAAATGCATCCACATCCATGTAAGAATGCCATAATGAGGCACACACACAAACTAGGAACATCATAGAGTATGTGTTTGGGCTTCTGAAGTCATAGTTTTGGTGCCTTGATATATCTGGGTGGAGCCCTGCAGTACTCTCCAGCCATACGTGCACATATGTTCACAGTATGTGCCATGCTACACAATATGATCCTGCAGGATCAGCAAAGGGAAGGGATACACAGCCCCCCATCAGTGCGTAGGTTACCACAGGCACAGTCACAGAAGGACTCAGAGGAAGAACCCCCTGATGATGTCCCTATAGGCAGATGTAGGTGTGCCCAGCACACCCTGGCTGTGGCTAAGAGACAATGCACAGCACATTCACTGACAACTTAGGGCCCTAGAGACTGACACCTTACTCCTACTCACAAACGTATATTAAAATTGTTGATGCCAGACAACCCACACAACCTCTACCTATCCATGTATTGGCTGTGTACTGCTTGCATCACACACAGTCGGCTCTAATCTCCAGTCCTGCCAACTGCTGCATTCGCAAGGTAAGTCTCTAACCTACACACTATTTGTAAGGATTACTATAATATGGTATTGTATGTATGGATCTGCTGCATTTATGCAAGGAAATATAGTGAGCTATGTGGACAGAAGTAGCATCCACATGGGACTACAGATACCCAGTTCAATAGTATTTGTTTCCTAATAATCACTAGGCCTCATGGTTGGAATATTCACTACATCAGTCAAGGGAGATGTTAAACAGTAGGATCACATGATATTTGGACTACTGTCGATCCCAGCAGATCATGTGTTGTTGTTCCTCCACCCCCAACACAGCAGTGTTCCCATATGACTGCTTTAACAGTAAGTCAGCAATGGTATATCAGCAGACCAGGCAATTTCAGGGCTAAAACCCAGAACTCGATCACACATTGTATGTCACATGTAATGCAAGAATAACAACATACATATTTATGCTGTTAATTATGTGATGAATGACTCCTCTCTGTCTGGCAGTCCATGTGGCTCAGTGGACTAGGTAAGTTAGCATGGGTGATGGTGTTAATGGTTCTAATATGGACGTAGTCACATCTTTTCATGTGAGGTTTTATTATGCTGGTGTTTTTACAGATCCTAAACACCACAAAGCCTATTTATATAAATAATAACTATCATGTGACTTGCAGCCACAATCACATGAAGTATTTAATAACATATAAAACATGAAATATAAACTTTAAAATATACACTTTAAAATATACTTTAAGATATATAAAAAATATACCTTAGGATATATAAAATTTACTTTAATCTAGTGTGTTGTATCTTTGTCAGAATAGGTTTTAATGATACACTAGCATTTAAACCAAGTCTCACTATCCATTCATATTCCTTGAGGTCTAGGAGGTTGGATAGATCTCCTCCTCTAATCGCCCTGGTCAATTATTCTAAACTTAAAACTATGATTAGTTCCATGAGCTTGTATATGCTTATATAAGGCATTATTTTCATTACATAGTCTAATATTAGACTTATGCTCTATGATTCTCTCTTTGAGTTTCCTTGTAGTTTTGCCCACATAAAATGATGGGCATCTCTCACAAGTTGCTAAGTAAACTACATGATTAGTGGCACAAGTACCATAGCCATAGAATTTGAATATTTTCTTTGATAAAGGTTGTATAAAAATATCAGTTTCAGACTGATGTGATTTGTTGTTTACATACTTAAATATATCCCCACAACAACTACAGTTATGACAAGCATATGTACCAAGCCTCATCGTCACATTTTGCATAATTCCTACATTATTAAAGTCCTTAAACCCTAATATACATTTTAATGTTCTCATATTTCGATAACGCCTATCTCCTACTATCAGTTTAATTTCTTCTTTAGTAAGACCTTCCAGTATTTAATTATTATATATGTCATAGGGTTAAATGGCGAATGAATTTTAATTCAGAATCATTACTTGATAAAGTAGGTTTAAAAGTGTATCCCTGTGTGATATAACATGTTGTTTAATATTCAGGAGCAAATCCATGGGATAACCACTTTTATAAAATCTTCATAGGTTTCATCAATCTGTTTTAAGAATACCTCATTCATAGTGTTTGACTATGCCTTTAACACATGAGAGGGCTATGCATGCTGGTTGCATGTAGATATCTACCCAGATGCTTTTCTTTTAAAAACCATTGTTTCAATATCATTATTAAACTTTTTAACAGTGATGTCCAAAAAATTTATAGATTTATTTGAAACTTCTATCTTGAACTTCAGAAAAGTAGTTGTATCATTTAGATAATGTATTCCATAAGGTCAGGTAAAGACCCTTTCCAAAGGAGAAAGCAGTCATCTACAAACCTCTGATAGAAAATGAGGTTATCATTCAGATATTTTTCACCATCATTCACGTAAGTCTTCTCCCATTGATAAAGCCCTGTTTGCTGTAGGTAGTAATTACTATCAAAAAGAAAGATGTTATTCTTCAGTACTAGATCCAATAGCATACAGATATTCTCAGTATGTCTAAGCAGTGTGTTAAAAGCTTCTTATTGAGTCTATACCATGGTCATTGGGAATGACCGTGAATAGTGAGTTAATATCCATAACTACCATATATATATATTATTAATATTTATATCTAACTCCTTTAAATTCAAGTAACACTGTCTTAAAATCAGATGTATCTTTAAGCACTGTTTTACATTTAGATAGTAATGGTTGTAGTTGCTTTTGTAAATAGAGAAATTGGTTCAGTTATCCAGCCCTTTTCATTGGGGATTATCCTTAGATTTATGTACTTTAGGAACTCCATATAGTTGTGGTATAATAGGGCATGGAACAGTAAAAAAATGAAACAAATCTAGTGTAATATCATTTGACAACTGGAGATCATATATACACATATTCACATAACTAATACATTTCCTGACTTCCAGTATTGATATTTGTTTAAATGCTGCTTCATCTCTAAGTAATAACATTACCGATTGTATATATACACATTTGTCCATGATAACTATAGAGCCTCCTTTATCTGCCTTCTTAATAATAATATTAGGATTATCCTTTAGCTCATTCATAGCCATATACTCTGAGTGTGTAGTATTAAAGGTTATAATAGTTCTTTCACAAGCATAGATTTGTGAATATCGCAACTGAAATGGTTTTATAAAAAGTTTGCTAAAAGTTTTTTGAAACATGGGTGAGAATTCTTCCTTTCCCGACTTGGCGTGATTATCTGATGGGTTAACATTGTTGGAAAGTCATCTAGTGAATCTAAAGGTATCTTAACACGATTGTTCTGTTGAATGTATTAAAATGTTCCCTAGTTGATAACAGTTCTTCTTCTATTTTGCTAAAGAAATTATTCATTAATAGCTGAAGATTTAGGCACTGCCATTGTTAAAAGCTCCCACTTTTCTCTCCAAAACTTGTATCTGACGCTCAAAATCTACTGTATCCATAGTTGGAGCAGATTCCATATCTGTAGTTGCCACATTATTCGATGTTATCTGCAGAAGAGGATTGGTTTCTTTATCAAAAAGAAACTTTAGCCGATTCTGAGAGTCCATAATTCACTATAGTAGGCTGTAGTAGGCTGCAATAAATGGCAATAGGCTGAGACAGAACTCAACTTAATGAAAAGTTCATACACAAGTCAAAACACTGAAATGAATCCAAATTCAAATCCAAAACCACGACTGTTGAGTAAAAAACCTTTATGTAAACACCACAAAGCTTTCAGGTTAAACAACCCTTTCTCAATGCATAACATAAGGTATAATAAACACGCCTATTTATATAATAACTATCATGTGACTTGCAGCCACAATCACATGATAAGTAAAATACAATGAATACATGCAAAGTATTTAATAACATATAAAACATGAAATATAAACTTTAAAATATACACTTTAAAATATACTTTAAGATATATAAAAAATATACCTTAGGATATAAAAAATTTACTTTAATCTAGTGTGTTGTATCTTTGTCAGAATAGGTTTTAATGATACACTAGCATTTAAACCTGGATCTATGTTGGCCGAAAGTCTCACTATCCATTCATATTCCTTGAGGTCTAGGAGGTTGGATAGATCTCCTCCTCTAATCGTTGCCGTTACCTGGTCAATTATTCTAAACTTAAAACTATGATTAGTTCCATGAGCTTGTATATGCTTATATAAGGCATTATTTTCATTACATAGTCTAATATTAGACTTATGCTCTATGATTCTCTCTTTGAGTTTCCTTGTAGTTTTGCCCACATTAAATGATGGGCATCTCTCACAAGTTGCTAAGTAAACTACATGATTAGTGGCACAAGTACCATAGCCATAGAATTTGAATATTTTCTTTGATACAGGTTGTATAAAAATATCAGTTATCATATCATATGGATACAGTAGATTTTGAGCGTCAGATACAAGTTTTGGAGAGAAAAGTGGGAGCTTTTAAGTGCTTGCAATGGCAGCGCTTTAGTTTTGATGCCTACATAAAACAAGGCATAGCTCCGCGTGGCTTAAGAATTCTAAAGATGCCGTCCATAAATACATAAGTTACTTAAACAATGGCAGTGCCTAAATCTTCAGCTAAGTAAAGACTATATGTTATTAATGAATAATTTCTTTAGCAAAATAGAAGAAGAATTGAAAGAAGACGAAATATTGTCTATGGTATCACCAACATGCAATCGCTGTATGATTCCATGATGGATAGACTAAGGTAAAGAAAATTACTGCGCCGACATGGGCGCATTATCAAATAGGGAATATTTTTCCCTGCCTAAAATGAAACCTCGTAGAAATACATAACAGAACAATCGCCTGTTAAGATACCTTTAGATTCACTAGATGACTTTCCAACACTAGTGAATATGAAGGACATAATACGATTGATGTTAACCCATCAGATGGAATACAAGCCATGGAACAAGCTATTATAGATAATCACGCCAAGTCGGGAAAGAAGGAAGGCGACCACATGTTTCTCAAAAACTTTAGCAAACTTTTTATAAAACCATTTGATAAGGAGAAGAGTGATGTAGCTAGGTCAGCTTCGAGAGGAAGAACGGGTTCAGAGATGTAAATACAGCAGTGGAATCTTTATTAATTTATCAGCTTTTCCTTTAACATATTGGAGAAAGGACTGGGCTTCATACCCACTCATAAAGAAGACATGGTAAAAGTATTAACAGACTTGAAACTATTTATCAGACTGATAGCATTAAAATTAATTTTAAAATGATAGCCATGATAGTAATTTATGTAAAAGTTCTGATAGCATTTAATAATTGAGTCTGATATTGAAATGTATTAGTTATGTGAATATGTGTATATATGATCAGTTGTCAAATGATATTACACTAGATTTGTTTCATTTTTACTGTTCCATGCCCTATTATACCACAACTATATGGAGTTCCTAAAGTACATAAATCTAGTAACTACAACCATTACTATCTAAATGTAAGATACATCTGAGTGTTACTTGAATTTAAAGGAGTTAGATATAAATATGAATAATATATATATGATAGTTATGGATATTAACTCACTATTAATGACCATGGTATAGACTCAATAAGAAGCTTTTAACACACTGCTCACAGTTTATACTGAGAATATCTGTATGCTATTGGATCTAGTACTGAAGAATAACATCTTTCTTTTGATAGTAATTACTACCTTCAGCAAACAGGGTAGCAATGGCACACCGTGGCAAACACGTATGCCAACCTTGTGCTTTATCAATGGGAGAAGACTTACGTGAATGATGGTGAAAAATATCTGAATGATAACCTCATTTTTTATCAGAGGTTTGTAGATGACTGCTTTCTCCTTTGGAAAGGGTCTTTACCTGACCTTATGGAATACATTTCGTATCTAAATGATACAACTTTTCTGAAATTCAAGATAGAAGTTTCAAATAAATCTATAAAATTTTTTGGACATCACTGTTAAAAAGTTTAATAATGATATTGAAACAATGGTTTTTAAAAAAGAGGTAGCATCTGGTAGATATCTACATGCAACCAGCATGCATGCACCTCATGTGTTTAAAGGCATAGTCAAAGCCCAAATGGCTAGGACTAGTAGACTTAACACTATGAATGAGGTATTCTTAAAACAGATTGATGAAACCTATGAAGATTTTATAAAAAGTGGTTATCCCATGGATTTGCTCCTGAATATTAAACAACATGTTATATCACACAGGGATACACTTTTTAAACCTACTTTTCTTATGACATCTAATGAGGGGGGTTCTTCTCGAGTACTATCAAGTAATGATTCTGAATTAAAATTCATTACGTCATTTAACCCTATGACATATGCCATTAGGAATATAATAATTAAATACTGGAAGGTCTTACTAGCTAAGAAGAAATTAAACTGATAGTAGGAGATAGGCCCCAGTTTAGTTATCGAAATATGAGAACATTAAAATGTATATTAGGGTTTAAGGACTTTAATAATGTAGGAATTATGCAAAATGTGACGATGAGGCTTGGTACATATGCTTGTCATAACTGTAGTTGTTGTGGGGATATATTTAAGTATGTAAACAACAAATCACATCAGTCTGAAACTGATATTTTTATACAACCTGTATCAAAGAAAATATTCAAATTCTATGGCTATGGTACTTGTGCCACTAATCATGTAGTTTACTTAGCAACGAGATGCCCATCATTTTATGTGGGCAAAATTACAAGGAAACTCAAAGAGAGAATCATAGACCATAAGTCTAATATTAGACTATGTAATGAAAATAATGCCTTATATAAGCATATACAAGCTCATGGAACTAATCATAGTTTTAAGTTTAGAATAATTGACCAGGTATTAGAGGAGGAGACCTATCCAACCTCCTAGACCTCAAGGAATATGAATGGATAGTGAGACTTTCGGCCGACATAGATCCAGGTTTAAATGCTAGTGTATCATTAAAACCTATTCTGACAAAGATACAACACACTAGATTAAAGTAAATTTTTTATATATCCTAAGGTATATTTTTTATATATCTTAAAGTATATTTTAAAGTGTATATTTTAAAGTTTATAGTTCATGTTTTATATGTTATTAAATACTTTGCATGTATTCATTGTATTTTACTTATCATGTGATTGTGGCTGCAAGTCACATGATAGTTATTATGTATATAAATAGGCGTGTTTATTATACCTTATGTTATGCATTGAGAAAGGGTTGTTTAACCTGAAAGCTTTGTGGTGTTTACATAAAGGTTTTTTACTCAACAGTCATGGTTTTGGATTTGAATTTGGATTCATTTCAGTGTTTTGACTGGTGTTTTTACAGACTCAGTCTGTGTGGTGTGAACCTCAGTCACATCTTAAGTACAGCAGACAGTTGGGGAATGCCATAGTCATTATGAGTGAAGTGCAGTACTGCAGAAACAGGGACAGATGTCATTGCCTGAAACACACAAAATCCTGGACTGGAGTACAGGTAGGTGTGGCCTGGAGTCACTTTATAAGTGCTGACAGTCCCAGTGGGCATTCCCATACACTTAGTTAAAATGAGTGCAGTCCTGTTGCCCCTTCATCTAAATGATCTGTTATGTATAGATATGTCTATACATACAGACATGTATGTATACATATCCATATGTCACTATCTCTCTCTCACACACCTAGTATATCTATCTCTATGTAGTGTCAAATAGATATATACCAATATATATATATATATATATATATATATATATATATATATATATATATAGCTATATATATTAAAATGATGCATAGACTCTCCCCATATATCTATATAAGACATATACAGTACATATCATACACACACAGCTACATTTATATATACATCCCTGTTATATACATAAATATGTGTGTGGATATCTGTATTGTCCTACATATCCTAATAATGGTTAGTAAATCTGCACTAAAATACATCCATACTGTTGGTCAAAGGATCCAAACAAAGGGCACAACAGTACATAATCCAGTGACTTACAGACACCTGTTCCTGCTGGATGTCACCACATAGACAGACACAGGTGAGAAGGTGGTGTAATGTATAATATTTTCAACACACGCATGGACAGGGCACATTGTTCCTGCCCACAGGTTTGTTTAAGTGCAAACAGTCACATATGGCCATGCTGGTAACTGTGCGCACATAGCTAGGATAATAGTTATCTCACTGCTAGAATACTATATGCAGATAACAGTATAAAACAATATCACTCTGCAGGCCACAGATACTGTTCAACACAAGCCTAGTTTGTGTAATGCACAAGTACTGTACCTGCAATTACATGTACAACAGACTTAACCTGTGGCACGTGATAAGTACTGTGATCCATAGTGTATAAGACTAGATAGGTAGGGGTCCTAATCTCACTCCACACCACTTTGTGTGTGTGTGTGTGTGTGTGTGTGTGTGTGTGTGTGTGTGTGTGTGTGTGTGTGTGTGTGTGTGTGTGTGTGTGTGTATCCCTGTGAAAAACAACTGACATGCCCTCATTGGCTATCCACCTGCAATGGTTATGCAATTTTTGGCCCTGTAACTTCCTGATGGCTTCCAAACTGCCCTCTTTTACAAGGCCTGATGATGTCATCCACCTTAACAATACCAGCTGACAGTATAGTATCAGACTTAAGCCATGGTGCATGCGATAAGTACTGTGCACTATAGTGTATAACACTAGATAGGTAAGGATTCTAATCTCACTCCAGACTCCTTGGTGTTTGTGTATGCCTATATGGCATGAATATGATCACCTTGGTAACTTAGACAGAGGTAGGGTTTTGCATTATTTTACTTGTAGCATGTGACGTAGCCCCCCAAAGGACTGACAACAACAAGGCCTGCTGATTTCATCAAGCATTATATGTTCTAAACTGATAGTACTAAAAGACATGATGTGTGTTGTGTGCATCACATACTGTGATCTGTAGTGTGTACCATTACATAAGTAAGTGTTCTCATCAACATACAGCCAACTTGCAGTACTTGTGTGCCTTGGCATGTCCTGTACGCAGCGATTGGAAGTGGTGCTAGCCTCAATGTAGCCATGTTTGTGTGTGAGCCTGTTAGAGCAATTTACATCATATTATGGAACCATAGGATGTTTTAACTTCTCTACCATAATGAAAATACAGCCCTCATAATCATAGACATCTTTAAACCCATAGTTACAGGATCAGCACATATTGGCCCAGTCCAAGAGGGACACAGGGAGATGTCCTGTGTTCAGATGATGGATGCCCAACCAATCATACAGATGGCATGTGCTGAGATGCACTGAGGTGATCTGTGTGCCCTTAGGCATGGTTCTGTTTCAAGGGTCTCTCCCACAAGCATGTTATACTAATGTCACATACAAGGTTAATGTCCTTACAATGAGTTATCCATCTACTACTACACTACTCCTACAGATAGGCATCATATGCAGTCAAGCAGGGTCACACATTGCCCCATATGCAAGACACAGATCACCTCTGAATAGTCTGTATGCCACAGGCAACAATGACACTCATTGCAGATGATCCCCATTGAACACATACTGCAGTGAAGTGTCCTTGTGAGGGGACCATACTGTTGTGTGCAATTGCCAGTACTGCTTGGAAAGGCACATTAACAAATGGCCATTGCACTCATATATTGGCATGCTGAGGGAAGAGTACTTGGATGTTATGAGTATGTCATTTACAGTTACAGATGTCTATGGCCTAAGCTATGCCATAGAATTCCTGCCATACCACTGTAGAGACATAGTGATCTGAGACAGATTAGGTGTAAAACCTGTGTGGCCAGATCTGTGTGTCCAGTTCTTTCACCCCTGAGTATGTACATCGCATGTTGTGACTGGTGTGCTACTTACCAGGTACATAAGTCTAACTGATGGAAATTATACTGCATATATATTTGCATGGAGTTTATGGCCATTAGTATGTCAACAGGCATGTGTTCACAAAACCTTCTTGCAGGATAGTGACATACCACAGAGACTCTATGAGTGCTCACAATTTGCAGGCATCATCCAACATTGTTAGCTATAGTCAGTCAGTAGTCACTGGTATTGTGGTTAAATGTATTCCAAGCAGTAGAGGACCCAGGACTGCACCCTTTGGAGCACTGCTGCTTACAGATCAGCTACTGGAGACAGATGTCCCTATGTTGAGTATGTGTGCTATCAATGGGCCCCTTAGTGACCCCTACAATGACAGTATCATGGAGTGCTTTGTAAATGTTGCCTGAGTGGGGGATATAGTCAGATGGCTTGGCTCAGTCTAAGGGGTTGTATGCCCTGATATACCCTCATCCAGGTCATTGGAGACTGCATCAGAAATGTTCACCACGTGTAACAATCATGCTCTCCCTGTCACACATCCAAACTGTGTACAGTCAACTGTGTGTAGATCACATATATGTGTGCTGATTAGCTCTATAATGATTGCCCCTACAGGCATACAGATATGGATACTTAGACAAAGAGGTGTATAGTTATGTTGGTCAGTGGATGCACCACCTTTGGTCAAGGGTATAACAGTTGCTGTTGTCCACTCAGCTGGTGTGCAGCCAGTGGTGTCAGTATGATTGCAAGAGTTTACCAATGGTGTTAGTAATCCTTGACAGTTCACATATGAGATGCACCCTAGAATGTTAGCATGTGCAAAAGATGCTGTGTATCTTCCAATGAGAGGCTAGTAAAGCACGGCTCTGTAAATATCTAAGTTATGGGTCAGGATGTAGGAATATCATGTGTCACATGTGGTGGGGACAAGGGAGTGTATTTGACGTGGACAGTATGGGAGTACAGGTTAGGTATGAGGACAAACCCATCATATGTGGCATCATGATGCATGAGGTCACAGAAAACCTGGGCCTGTCCTTTGAGGTCACACATGTAACTACACTGTGCATTGTGGTTCTGCTTTGTGTGGGTGGCTACTTTTGTCAATTGCCATGCCTATACAACATCACAACACTATGTGCTTCTTTTAGCTGTGGAGGTAGTGCCTCCATGTTAGGGTGAGGCCCTTACCCCAACTGTCACACAATACTCTCCACCTGTTATTGTATAGCCTGCTAATGGCAGTTGTCCACCAGTCAGGTTTGCTGAGCCATGATGAGCCTGTGGTGCTCCTGTCACATACAGCTGAGTTCCTGCAGTTGCAATGCTGCTGACATAATGCATGGGTGTAGAACTCTGCACACTTGCCTGTCCCATCTGAAGGGGGAGGTGCAGTCACACTATGTCAAAGATATCCCACAGGATGTAATAAATGTCTTTCTTGACATATATGTCTGTATTGTCTGCAAGGGGGGAGGTAAGTGCTGGTAGTTCTAAGGAGACTGATCTGTGGTCAGATCCCACCAGGAAGGACCTCACATTTGGAGCGGCTGCACTAGTCACCCATATTGGTAAACAGATGATGCAATATATTGGCTCCCTGTGTGTAGATGTCACGACACTGTTGCAGGGCATTGTAGGTAAGGACATGGACCATCTTTTGGGCAAGTGAGCTGCAGCATGACTAAGCAACACAGTGTGTACATATTACACTTCCCTAACATGTTTGTCTGTGCTCTGTACAGACACCTTGCATGACTCTTTTCTTGCAACATGCTGGAAGTAACTGCAATACTTACTTGCACAGATGACAACTACCAGGTAGTGTCAAGCGGTGTCCCCAGATCTGTGAGTCATGTCACCTGAAATGCCATGATAGGAGTTAACATAGATATGAGCACTACTACTGTCGTACACCTACTTACACGGGAACAAATACTGTTACCTTTGCTCAAGGCCAGATCATGCCTACCGACCGTAACCGGTGGAGCCCATTGACTGTTACACTATGCAATGGATGTCGGACATATGTCTCACTCCACCAACCATGAACTGACAAGGTGTATGACAATATTAGGCAAGCAGGCCTTGATGGAAATTGTGTACATCATGTACAGAGTGTTATGTCAGCTGGTGGATGAGCAAGTGTCTGACAGTCATACTCTGGGAAGATAGCATTGGGAGTCATATGCTGCAATGATGCCAGGCACCAGTGGAGTTCACCATCCTCCATTATTGGCATGATATGTCTACCTATTCCCTCTATGCAGTCACAACCACTGTCAGTGACCTTTGACTGAGTAAATTAGCAGGTGATTGCATATTAGGAGCTGTCACGGAACGAACAGTTTTCCAGGATGGCCTAAGACACAGTCAGTTGTTCTCTGAGCCACTGACAAAGACTAAATGCCAACAACTGCTCAATACTTTCTGGTGGGAAATCATCCACCCCTGCAAAATACTGTAGTGTCTGCCCACCGCACACAGTTGAGACATATGGAGTTATGGGCACTGAGAGTAATCTAGCCTTTGACTTTCACTGGTTGGTAAGATGCGGGGATGCATTCACTGTTGTGCATCTTATACTGACAGGTTTGGGATGTAAATCCCAGATTGTCATTGCTATACTGAATGTGGCAGTCATCACACCTATCACTGTGTACAATTTCACCCTTGCTCTGTCACTACACAGGCATATAGTACAACTGTAGCAGCCACACAGGTTCCATGGGACACCAATACACAGTGTAGATAACATTTCCTATGGAGTCCATGTCACAACCGTACATGTGTAGTCTGTCTCTTAGATTCTTTGGAGGGGATGTGTATGGCTCCATACAGGGAGATGTTGGATCCCACTGTGTGCCTCCAATGTATCCATGACAGGACTAACACGTCTCACCTGTTCTACACGCTTACAACATCATTGTGGTATGCATAGTACCTGCTTGAGAGACATGTATGTAACACAGACTGTACACCCTACATGAAATAGGCCCCCATGCAAGTGAAGCACACATCTGCTGTGACACACATCATGTGCAGGTTACATGCAGAACACGACAATCATAACTGTTGTCGGGCAACTGTCTATACTGGACACAGGATATTTGTAGATGGATTATCTCAATCACTACAGCTTACAGATGTGCTAGCTCCCAAAAACCCTGGTGACACTTATCAAGGGTAGCAAACCTTTTCACAGATTGGGGATGCATGAGTACACTGATTACCAGCATTGTCCTTGTTAGCCTCTTATACACATATGAATCTATGGAACCATGCACTTATAGTGCTGTACCTTGCTGAAGACATATTTCTGCTGTGCTGACACGCCATCCTGTGCTACTTTATTGCCGCTGTGTATCCATAGGTTATCCCAACAGACTCCTAAAACAGAAACATAAACAGGTCCATGACACACCTGTCATTGTGTAGCTATAGAGCCATTACATCATACAACATAAGGTACACAAAGGTACGTGTCATACTCATGACAAATGCCAGCATACAGTATCTGTTGGTAACCACTACAAGTGGCATGGCAAAACAACATTGCATTACACAAGCACATATTAACTAATATAGTCATCCTGTGCATTAGACACATAGCTTCATTTTACTGCATTGATGGAGAGAGATGTGGCACAGGTATCATCACTTGCACAGGGTGTTGCTTGAAGGTGCGGGAGGCCAAGGCTCACCCAAACAGTTGACAGCATGTGTGTGAGTCAGTAAGGGAAGCAGGTAAGATGGCCCATTTAAAGGTGCTGTGTATGTCTGTAGGTGACCTGCATTTGACAGTGGTGTGTGAGTGTGTGGGTGTACTCAGTCTAGCTCAGTGCTAGCCCTACGTTTATGTATGTTGGACAGCTTTGTACCATACATGGTAGAATTGACAGTTCACCATCTCTGGGCCTGAACACAGGAACTGGTTCTGCCAGAAGTTGCACTGGCACCTCCATGCCCAAGGATAGAAATTGTGCTAGTACCTAACAGTGACTGCTGTCTGCTGCAACTGTCTCCACCACAGAAATGCTCATGACTACAAGCCCATGGCCTTCTACATCATGTTGTGGACAGCACACCCACCTCTGTAGTGCTGGATGTACTGCCACTATGGGAGCATGATTTTGCACAGCCACATGGATTCTCAGCAGATGGGGTTGCTATATCCATTAGTCTGATGCTCAACTCCCACCACACATTCAAGCACAGACAATGTAAAGTCCAAGACAGATACTGTCTCAGCCCACCTTCTGTCCACTGCATCAGTAAACCAGTCCTGGCTATCCCCAATGCAGTGGAGGCAGTGATGCATTTCAGACTTTGCTGCATCCAAAACATATGCCTGGTGTTCCATTCAGAATGCACCTGTGCCTCCATGATGGCCTGATACATGTGCCAATTGACCCATAATATAACATCTGCAGCAGGTTGTGGACAGACAGAAGGCCTCCTACAAGCACCCCTGTCAATCTGTCTGTGTGGGACCTCGCCAGCTCTCTGGTTATGGCCAGTGTCTGCACTCAGTGGAACCATAGTTGCCACACTTTCCTGTCCAATCTCCGCACCCTTTGACTGTATAATATCTGTGGCCTCTGGGGACTGGGTATGTGTGGGCATACTGACTATGTGCGGTAACAAAGAGGACAGAAGATGGATGTCAACCTCTGGGACAGATTCAGCCCCTGAAACCCTCACCTGTGCCAGACTGTGCCACCATCACCATCTGAGTCTTAGGAGACACAGACATCAGATTGTATAGGGGACAGACACCAACCACCCCAGTCACCTGTGATAAGAAAGGAAAAAGCAGTGCATTAATACCTGCACTATTATGCTCTGCAGTAGTACGTTGTGATATATGTAATGCTCTATACACTCTTGTTCACTATGACAGACCTGTTGAAAACCCAACCTCATATATTAGGACATGAGGACAGTACTCTTCCCACTAACAGCTGGAGTTACTTGAAAATAACATCTCATTACATTGCAATCTCATCAGCAACAGTGAGGTACACTGTTGACATTTGTGTAGACTCTGCACTTTTGACACATATGACACTCTGTAGTGTCCTGACAATACCTTCACATCTATCAGTGTGGTCACACCTACAAGGCATAGTTATGAGTCTAACATGTCTACAGTAAGAATTTATGTCTGCAGTTGGCAATCATGCCAACAGTACAGCAATGCTGGCAGCAGGCCTGGGATGACAGTCTAGGGATTACATTGCTGTAAACCTGCATCTATAACAAAACAGTGCCATGCTTACCAGAAGCTGGACCACAGGCTTGGCCAATACCTGATGTACCTGTGAAAAGTTGAGGGAGAGATAATTTCAGTACCACTGCATGTTCCACCACCACAAGGTAATATGTCCATATATCTCCATTTACAGTAGTTACTGTGTTAATTGTTAATCTGTGTTAATATGAGCATGACAGTCAAACTGCAGTGAAACCCTTCTCCTCACACAAAAGCAGGCAGAACAGACACCCACATAAGATTATGTATGCCTTGACACACTGAATACTACAGTATTTCAGTGCTGAACAAACTAAGCTTACCTGCACATTCTCCTGCCATGGACACTGTGGCACCCAGATCCATGATGTAGGATGTGATGGATGCCTGGTAGCTGTTGTGTCTGCCTAGATTTGCCAGGAATTCCTCAGTGGCTGAGAGTGGTTGTTCCACTGCAGGCCCTCCACCAGTTGCACCACAATTCCTGGCAACATCTGCTGCTCTTCTGCATGTGGCATTGATCACATCCATTGCTCAGTGTCAAACCTGCTCATATGTCCTGCTATGATGACCAGTGGCATTGACATCATGGATAAGGTCAGCCCACAATGCCTCCCTCTGTTCCCTGTTGTGCCTCCCCCTGGACAGTAGGAGTTCATGGTGTTGTTGGACCCCTAACTCATTCTCTGCATCCGTGAAATCTGCACAATGTCTTGCATACATGTTCCCTGAAAGACAACAACATGTGAACACATCAGGATCACATAGATGAAAGTACACTATGTAGAGATACAGGAAGGACAGAATGGCTGGAAATATCCACTGCTTGATCAAACATGTCATATTCCACAGTGTGCAAACATATTAAGCATGTGGATACAACTAGGATGCTAGTGATAGATATTCTGGTGTGTACCATGATACTGCTGTATGTTCATACAGCTGACACTGGAGTCTATTGTAGTGTGTCCCCAAAGGGCAACCCTCCTGATAATATGTCAAACCAATTGTGCCAAACAAATAGCAGTGTGTTATTGCAATCACTGTAAAGGAAGAGTTCCATGAGCCCAGTGTGTCACATTGACAATATACATTTCACCCTTGATGTCTTGCACATCCTCTGTATGTGTAACAAATCTGAAGCTCATTGACATGTCATTATCACAGTTTTAAGAAAGGCATAATGCTGTAATCCCTATTCCCCATAAGTATAGTCAGACATCTGCATCCTGAAGTAAACAAGATGATTACATACCTGATGGAGTACAGTACTCCCCTGCTGATATGTGCTGATAGTAAATACTTTGCATATGCATGATCTTTGTGAGGAAAGTCTCATACAGAATGGTTCCCCACAGCCAGCTGCTTGCCTTTTTAACATGCTTCTCATCAGCAGGTGATTGCCTCTTAACCAATCTGTGGTTCTGAAATGCTAATTGCAGCCAACATGGCTGATTTGCACTATCATCAGCAAATCACATGCAATCACAGTATAATATATAAGGCCTTCATGTAGATTAGTGGCCCTTTCTGATATATTGTGCATGACATTACTGTGGTGAGGAGACTACTTCATTGCAGAAGGTAGGTCTGTAGCAGCAACTTTTACATAGAGATGGGTGTGCTACAGGCTGCAGCTGCTGCTGTAGGTAATAGGCATAGGCAGAGAGTGTGAACACTTTGGAGGACAACAAGCTGAAGGAGTAATTGTGGGAGCTGTGTCGGCCTTGTGGTAGAGGCAGAGCCAGAATGAAGCTACCCTTTCCAGGCCAATTAAGCTATGTGTTTAAGGCAAGTTTGTTAGGCAATGGTATCACTAACAGAGTACTAGGTCATATGCTTGTTGTGCCCTTGAGCAACATGGGGGATAATTATAACAATATGTCCACCATTTTGGTGACTGTCAGGCCATGTGTTACAGTCTAGTAGCAATATGGAGCATGTATGAGGGCAGTCCATGTTACAAGCAGGTACTTCAAATGTGTATGTTAGATGTGCAGCTGTGCTACTTGCACTGTGAGTTTGAAAGGATTGTGGGTGCACTCTGATATTAGTGGCCCTCATTTGCAATACCTGAGTTGAATTTCTCTGTGAATGCATATTAATGCATGACGTGACACTTTATGCACTTACGCTTTTGCTATAAGGATATGTGAAGTGTGTTTCTTTCTGCAGGCCTGTGAGTTCCATCAGTGAAATACAGACATTTAATTTGATATGCATTGTGTGAATAAAGAGTGTATGACACATTCATTATTGCTGCCTTCACAATACTATAATTCCACTGCTACACACCATTGGATTTGAAAACAGGACTGTGTGTGGAAAATGCATTGTTTTCAAGGCATTTATTAGACTGCACTACTGAGTCACTGCTACAGCAGGTGTATTTGCAAAATATATGTGCACACATACAAGCTGTGACAAATATGTTCTACATCCATCAGTATGTGCATGGCTTTATATGGATGTATTTTTGCACCAGGGTCCCAGCTGAACATGTATTTTGCCATTAATGCCTTAGCTGGTGTCTTTCTACATGTTGCTGATAAAAGGGCACATTTACTTGCTATCACAGGCCTCACTTACATCCATTATTATGTATTTGGCTTTCTAGTGGTGTACTATTGCACCAGAGTCCAAGTACACTCCCCTTTTTTCTATTACATTTTAATCAAGTTTGTGCAATGCGGCATGGCGTGCAGCTCCGCTGAAACACACTTTATGACTTTAACTGGCAATTACTATGTTTTGTTTAAACCACCTGTTTTAATTAAGAGTTGTGTGGCATGGCAGGTTAATGCAGTGGTCTGCAGGTGCAATGGTCTTGGGTTCAAAATATGTGACAGATGTTTTTTGTAACTGTGTATTACAATTTTAAAAACACATATAGTCAGTACAGGTCTATGTAGCTGAGCTTAGCAAAGCTGCACGATGCAGCATGTCATGATATTTTATAAAGAAAAGAAAAATGGAGAGATAGGAAAGTGGTGAAATGAGCTGGAAGCAGGGAGATAAACATAGTGAAAGAGAGGTAGGGATGTGCAGGAAGGATGTGGGAAAGAACCATAGCTATCCTTTTCTTGTACAGTGCCGCTCGTATAGTCAGGATGAAGTAGATGAACATTGTGGGTTGTGTTCAAGCAGCTTTATTATGTACAAACACATTAGAAATGAAGCTAAATAACTTTAACTTATATACAAACTAGCTGTCTCATACATAGATGTTCACACTCTGGCTGTACTCACAAAATGGCACTGAGTCTAGCACGTGCTTGCTATTTATAGGCATGTTCAGGTCTTAGAAATGCTTCTTAAAGGTACGACACACATTATTCTACATCCTCCCTCTTTGAAAAATGAGTCATGCAATATTGATGACATTTACTGACATACAATTGATACAAACAGGGCCGGCCTTAGCTGAAATGGCACCTTAGGCGAAGTAGTGCTCTGGTGCCCCTTAAGCCCCACCCACACCATACTCATGATACACCCCTATTTGAGCCACACCCACAGATACATCACTCCCCATGAAAGCCACTCCAGTTATTTCCTTCAATTTTTTTTAAATGTATGAAAATAAGTTTCTACTGTAATGGGTTTTGCATTATCAAGCATTTTCCGAAAGTTACGAAGTCGAAAATTAATACCAGAGTTCATCTGACAAGTAATAAGATCAAAAATCAGAACCAGCTGAGACACACACACACACACACACACACACACACACACACACACACACACACACACACACACACACACACACACGCACACTTAATGCAGTTCCAGCAGGTGCCCAAAGCTGTGTCATCAGCTGGCAGGTACCATTCACCCAGGCATATGAGGCTTTTTCCTTTTGATTACAGGACATTTATTGAAGAATGTTTTGATGGTTACATTTCACAGTCCCCTTGCCTTGAACATAACTTTTGGTCTGTCTGTGTCAGGACTGGAATGACCAAAAACAAAGGGAGACCCGTTTACATTTTTCTACTCACTTTGCATGCTATTTCTTTAAATTAATCGCTAGTTTTTCAGCAAAATATTTATGCTTCTATCTACCTATTTATGCTTCTTGATTGTATTGTCATAATTATCTATTAAATGTAATTCACCTCCTTTTTTTGAAAAGTTGCCAGTTTTAGGAGGGATTAGGAGGGACAGAGCAAAATTTGGAGTCAAAATAAGACAGCTGAGAAAGAGGTAAACTGCAACAACCACAGATTTGCAAGCAACCTAAGATCTACAAGCAGCACTGTCATGATCACATCACCCATTTATAACTAAACCTGATAAGAAGACAAATGAAACATTCACAGACAATGGCTGAACAAGACACAGGTACATTCACTTAATGCAAGAGAAGTAAACACTTACTCCAGATGCTATCTTCTCTACAACCTTTGTACTACCACAACAAGTGCACAGGACTGGACAGTTTTTGCAGTCCTTACCATTCTATACTGCTGTTTAAATCCAAAAGCACTACCAACAGAAACTAACCCTATACACAGCTGTGTCACATTTCACAGAAGACACACCTGAAACCCTACATTAAGTAGGAAGAAACACAAACATTTGTACTATGCCTGGTCTGCGTTACTACTGGAATGGTCTGACTCTGGAAGCAGTCTAACATAATTGGCTGTTTTTGATTTGCATTACACTAGCTTGCGGGGAATAATCACAACACTTTTTTTCCTGAAAATAGACTCACATCTTGTGCATGGTGCACCTTTAGAAACTGGAAGCATGAAACCCTAGCCAAATGACTACTGTAAATAAACACAAGCACAAAAGATCCCAATGGCAAACTCCAAAATGAAACCAAGACAGTAAAGAGAGGCTACAAAACTTTTAAAAAATTACCATAAATCAAACAATGAAAACAATAAAATTGATAAGCACTTTCATCACATATAACTTGGAATTTCATCAGATCATCTCAACTGAATATAATGTTTAATTAGTTTAAACAATCCACCACTCCATTCTGAGTCCATATATCTGCTTTTTGTTTAAAGGTGTACTCTCCATCATATGTCATACATCCATAACGAATATCTAAAAAAAATTAGAAAAAAATAAGTGTATACACTTAAACATTGTCAAAATGATAACATTAATTAAAAAAAGCAATTACAAGCCACCTTAGTCTACCCAAAGCTACTTTAATGTTTTAAGTAAATATTTTTTAATAGCTATATTTCTGCAAAACTGAGACATTCTCACACCTCTTATCAAACTAGAATTTTTAACCCTAACAAAACTGATGTAAACATGGATTAGTATTTTCTAAGATGGATGCAAGTGCAGTCATGCCTCTAAACTGCTTGCTCAAGAATTCCGGACAAATGCTCCAAATCAGGGAAAGTTTTAAATACTATTCTAATTTACATAGAATTAATAGCACAACAGGTTTTGAATCAATGTATTTTCTAGCATTTGGAATTGCAAAGCTAATGTCAGTACTATCTTCATCTCTACCTGGCTGCTGTGTGTCCCTGAACCTGGAAGAATGCTTAAAACTCAATCTAATGACTACATTGTAATAAGGGACCTGCCTGGCGTCTAAGGACCCCCCTGATCCACGTCAAGCCTTGCCATATTGGACCATCCTTTTTTTGCTGCCCAGTGCACTCACCTGTTTGTATAGAATTTACAAACAATCTAATGACTACATTGCAATAAGGGACCTGCCTGGCATCTAAGGACCCCCTGATCCACGTCAAGCCTTGCCATATTGGACCATCCTTTTTTTGCTGCCCAGTGCACTCACCTGTTTGTAGAGAATTTACAAACAATCTAATGACTACATTGCAATAAGGGACCTGCCTGGCGTCTAAGGACTCCCTGATCCACGTCAAGCCTTGCCATATTTGACCATCCTTTTTTTGCTGCCCAGTGCACTCACCTGTTTGTACAGAATTTACAAACAATCTAATGACTACATTGCAATAAGGGACCTGTCTGGCGTCTAAGGACCCCCTGATCCATGTCAAGCCTTGCCATATTGGACCATCCTTTTTTTGCTGCCCAGTGCACTCACCTGTTTGTACAGAATTTACAAAGTATGTTTCTCTACTGACCCATACTGCAAGCTAATCCAATTTCTTGTCTTGTAATTAAACTTGTAAGCTAATTAAAGCCACTGAGTCAGGTAAACCAGCAGCCAGACTCCTCTCCCTGACTAAAAGCTTCTCCTGTCTTTTCCCTAGCTACTTAGCTTACTCTTCCCCACCTATCCAGCTTTCCTGGTTACCTACTGTAATTCCTACTCTGCACACTAGGTGGCAGTGTAACTCACCCTTATGCCCATCTCCCTCCCCATAGTTTTCTTAGTCTTCGTCCACTGCCTTTCCTCCTCTATCATCTCGCAGACATTCTCAGTTGCCTTCTTTCCCCTTTCTACTCCTCCTTAGCTCCTAGTCATTACTAACTTAGACTCTTTCTTCATAGTTCCCCCTCTCCACTATCCTCTCTCCTGTACCTTACCTGCCTCTCTCTCCTGCACCTCACCTGCTCTTCTAGCAGCTAATTACCTGTCCCTCTGTCCTTCTCCAGGTGAATGGTGCTTGCTGATTGTCTCTGCTGAATCCTCTGCTACTTGCTCTTGCCCGCTCCGTTCGCCCTACGGGCACACTCCACTCCCCTACCCTACCACCAATTCCCACACACCCCACTACATCTACATTTAAACCCATCTAACCACTCCCACTTCCTCTCCACCCACTAAACTCCACCCCTTCCTCCTCCTATCCCCACCCACTTACTCATTAGCCTTACTTCTCATCCCTCCCATCTCCTTACACAACACCACTATATTGTTCATCTAAACCCTAACATGCTTAAAAGATACTTATCCTTCCCAATTCAACTACTACTCCTCTTAAACCTTACCTACATCTACTATCTTACCCAACCTTATCCCATCACCTACTCACCATTCTCACAGACAACCTACCTTCTGCATACATCACAATCCAACTTCTTCATCTCTATCTCCCCGGAACTATATCCCTTCAACAACAACCTATGTTTTCATTTCAAACTATTCCCCACTCTTAAATACTCAACAACTACTCTGTCCTTATCTCCCACTAATCTTCCAACTTACATATCTCAATCAAAACAATCCAAATACCTCTACTACATAACTCAACTTCTAACTTCCATACTTTTATCTGGTGATATTCACCCTAACCCAGGACCAATCCCCTCCTCCTCTCAATAACCAAATCCATCCTGCTTACATCTCTTAATGCACAAAGCTTAGCTAACAAAATTCCAAATCTTCATGCCTGGCTACTCCATAACAAACCTGACATCCTTGCCATTTCTGAAACCTGGCTAAAACCCCACATAAAAAATGAAGAGATAGTACCACCTAATTACTCTATCATCAGAACAGACAGAACCCATAGAAAAGGTGGTGGAGTGGCTCTAATCTACTCTTCCTCCCTACACATAACACCCTATAATAAAGCCATTCCAAAATTCACTAACACAGAATTAATACTAACTCATCTTCAGCTAAACAAACAAAAATCTATATACATTGCCATTCTTTACATTCCCCCAGGAGACAATGTCCCAATACTTGAAGAAATCCTCTCATGGCCTTCAAATAATATCTGTAATGAAACTACAATCATGGGAGATACCAATATCAATTGGTCCTCCATTCAGTCCCCTGCTCACCCCCTCAATATCAGCCTATACAACTACTCTCAACTCATTAACTCCATAACCAGGCCATCTAAAGACTGCACAAGTGGCAGCATTTTAGACTGGATTCTAGTTTCCCACCCCCACAACTATCCTGACAGTGGAACCCTCCCTGACTCCCTCAGTGACCACCTTCCCATCTTCACTAGACGTCTTCTTTCTCCCTTGCTAGCTACTCATACTTACTTAACTACTCGATCGCTTAGAAACTTTAACCCAGAAACTTTCTCTGATACCCTCAAATCACTTAATTGGTACCCCCTAAAATCTCTACCACTTGAAGATGCTATAACTCACTTTAATACTACCTTCTTACATCTCTTTAACAATCATGCTCCCTTAATTACTAAAAGAATAAAAAGGAAAATCACCCCCTGGTTAACCAAAAGTACACTTGCCACCATGCGACTTAGAGATAAAGCCTGGACACAGTTCCAAAGAAACAAATCTATATCTAACCTCAATGAATACAAAACACTTCGTAACTCAGTTAAAAAGCTTATCACATCAGACCATCGAAACTACTTTATCCAACTTCAAAGCAACCATAAAACCAACCCACAGAAGTTCTGGAGAGGTATAACTACCCTCCTAAAACCCGGTAATACAGAAAACCCTAACCCCTCCCCAAACATACAAGACTCTGATCTAGCTACCCAATTCAATTTTTTCTTCATTGACTCCATCTCAAAACTTACCTCTTCTTTTTCAAATAATAATCCACCTCTTACCTCCACTTCTTCTTCAAATAACAATCCACCTCTTACCACCACTTCTCCTCTCCCATCTCCTTCAAATAATAATCCACCTCCTACCTCCACTTCTTCCTCAAATAACAATCCACCTCTTACCACCACTTCTCCTCTCCCACCTCCCCCTCCTACTTCCTTCTCCCACTCCTCACCCTCTCAACCCCCACCATTTTTCATTAAACCTATTCCTACTTCTACTATAAGAAAACTCCTACAGAAACTGAAAGCTTGCACCACTGCCCCTGATAACATTCCCTCATACTTCCTCAGCATAGCTGCTGATGCTATTGCCCTCCCTATCAGTATTCTAATCAACCGCTCTATCCAAGAAGGTCTTGTTCCTCAAATCTGGAAAAAAGCTTATATCATTCCCCTGCACAAAGGAGGTAACAATACTAATATTTCCAACTTCCGTCCCATCGCCATCCTCTCTCCCATTTCTAAGATCCTAGAGAAATGCATTCACCTTCAACTCCTCCCCCATCTCTTGGACAACAACCTATTAACCCCTACCCAACATGGATTCAGACCCCATCATAGCACTATGACTGCTCTCCTTTCCTTCCTTGAAACTGTGAATAAAGCTAGAGATCTTGGCTTCACTGTATCTACCATCCTTCTCAATCTCTCTAAGGCATTCGACACTATCTCTCATAACCTTCTTCTTACTAAACTAGATAACCTAAACCTCTCACCCTCTTCCCTCAAATGGTTTACCAGCTATCTCTCCAATAGGCAACAAGCAGTCAAATGGAATAAGGCCACCTCCTCCTTCCTCAACACCCCCACAGGTGTCCCTCAAGGTTCCATACTAGGACCCCTTCTCTTCAATATTTTCATTAATGACTTTTACCACTCCATCCCTCTTACTAGCGTTATCCAATATGCAGATGATTCCACAATCATCTGTGCTGCCCCATCCATCCCAACTCTTTTAAAACTAACTCAAGATGCCTTCTCTACCACAGAGCAATGGATGAAAGACAACCATCTTGCACTCAATGCTAGTAAAACTAAACTTATGATTTTTACCTCCTCCAAAACCAAGAACTTCGATCAAAATTTATTCTCCATCACCAGCCAAAATTCAACACCTCTTGAACTGGTATCCGGCCAAACTACTAGGAGTACAAAACGACCACAGGCTTAAATTCAACTCCCATCTACTAGTAAACATAAAAAAAACACCAAAAAATTGGTATGCTCTACCGACAAAATCGGTTTCTCACCTCAACTGCCAAATTTACTCTCTCTACAGCATTTCTCTTACCCTCCCTTCTCTATGGAGCCCCCTTCTAACAAATCTACAACCATCTCTCAAAACCAAACTGTCTTCTTGCTGCAATAAAATTGCCAGATTCACCACTAGCAACAAATCATCAACACATCACTGTGAATCTCTCCACAAACTAAACTGGCTAGAACTACCAAACTACCTATCCTACATTCAGCTCGCCTATGCTGATAAACTCATCTTCCAGCCTTCCCTCTGTCCCTCCCTCTCCACTACCTTTAAAATGCACCACACACAAAGACTTCTCAGATCTAATAATCAAAACCTTATAGACGTTTACCAACCACTCCACCCCCCAGGACAATACCTCCTGTCACACTCTTTAACTCGCTTATGGAACTCCCTTCCCCCCTCCATTCGTACCACTACTAGCCTCCAATCCTTTAAAAAATCAATCCACTCTCATCTAACTTCCACATGGGAATGCTCCTGCTCCCATCCCTCATAACCAACACTCTACTTCATTCACCCTCTCCCTTCCTTTCTCAAATTCCAGATAACAAATTCTTGCCTGTCTCTAGTACCTAGTAACTCCTGACCCTACTCCATCTAACTACCTATCCTCATTCCAACTGAAAAAAAAAAAAATTTTGATATCATTTCCTTTGATTGAAATACTTTTCATCAGTCTGTTTACCTCTGTAATGAACCTGCAGTCTGTGTGTGTGTATATTAAGCTTAGTTTGTTTACCTCTGTAATCTTCATGCAATCTATGTGTGTATATTAATCTTTGTGTAACATGTATTTAGGAGCTTTTAAGAGTATATTAAGCATAGTTTGTTTACCTCTGTAATCTACATGCAATCTGTGTGTATATTAATCTTTGTGTAATATGTATTTAGGAGCTTTTCTCCCCAGGACTCCATTGAAAATGGGTTCATTAGGCCCAATGGACTATCATGGTTAAACAACTGCAAATAAATAAATAAAAATAAATAATAATGTCTGGCATTTTCAACTGATTTCATTTTGTGACGGACAGGGTGAAAATAATATAAGGAAAAATCACAGCTGACTTTATCAAATGTTTTCTCTACATCAAGGTTTCTTACACAGCTGTGCTTTCTTATATTGAGAGGATATTTGCAAACATTACATTGATAATAGCTAGGAGTTTGACTGTGCATATCATGGAAACCTCCAGCCCACATTGAGAATCATTTATTTTATTTTTATTTTTATTTATTTTACATTTGTTGACCGGGCTAGTCCAACTGGATATATGTCCATTTTCAGTAGAGGCCCGAGGAGAAATACTCCACAAAACACAGTATTATTTATATTATGTGACATTTTACACATGCAGGTACATTACAGATTTTTGCCAGTCATTACATTTCATTGCATTTCTGCTTACAGAATCATAGCACATATCAGCTATGGTTAGCCATACAAAGATATCTCTAATAACATTATTTTAAATATAAAAGCACACTCACTTTATAATTAGCTGAAAAGTAGAAAAGTGAAAAAAGCAATCATGTGTACTCCAGAGGACCTAATAGTTGTCATGCACAATCAGGAAAGAAGCAACAGTTCTAACAGATCAAGAAGAAGCAGAACGAAGCAGAACAACAAAACTGCATATTTTCCCACACCTCTTTTAATTTATTTGCAAAATAAATCATCAGAAAAGTGGGTGAAGAAATTCAAAGTGTAAAAACTGAAATATGACTTCTAAACAATTTTTCTATACTGATGACACCACATTATTGGCTGAAAATTAAGACAATCTGAAATATATGCTTATCAAAAGTAAATAACATAGACTTAAAATTGATTTGCACCTTAACATGAAGATGACAACCTTATTGACAACTGTCAAATTTAAATAAAAAAGTAGTAGACAACTTCAGATTGTTTGAATTAACAAACAGAAATAAAATGATAAATAATGAAGAAATCCAACAGATAATCAATCCTGTCAGAATGGCAATGAAGGATTTAGATAGAGATATTTAGTGCCAAGATGTATCTTTAAGTACAAAGATTCAACTTTTCTAGTCTAAGTTATTTTCAACAATGTCATAAGACTGTGAACATTTTACAGTAAGGAAACAAGGCAGAAAGAAAACTATCATATTCAAATTATAATGTTGGTGAAGAACACCATGGACTGCCAGAAAAAATAATCAGTTAGTGCTGGAGGAGATAAAATCTAAGTACTCACTGGAAGCTCTAATGAAAAGGATTCAGCATTCACACTGAAGACATATCATGCATATACAAAGATCATCATAAAAAAACTTGCTTGGCAAGGTCAAAGGTCACTGTAAAAAGGAAAACTCACAATGCAATAGATTGAGATAACAGTGTAAAATGTCCCACTATCAGTTATCAGTCATCAACAAAATTTAGGGTAACTTTTTATGGGTCACCATTTATCAACATAGACTTTCATTACTTCTTCATGCAACAGAAACAGTTTTGGAAAAATGTATTGAATGTTGACACCCTCTCCTGCATGTGTAGGCCATGTATTTGGCACTGGAAAAGACAGCAACATCACTTTCACATAAAATATATACATAGTGTCCTTATACTTACTTGTTTCTGTTGTACTTAAATTAATTATCTCAGGGAGTGCTTTGTTTGATATCACACTTGTTTTACTGCCATGCTAAGTTACCATCTATTGGTCTGTGCCAGCCTATGTACTTTATGTGGATTCTCTGGATTTGGACAACTCACACCCACCTTTATCACTGCTCAGAAGATTTATGAAGCTGACTTGTTAAGCAGATTGTCCCAGGCTTGTGAACCAGAAACAGTCCATGGCTTTGCACTAACCTCCAATCAAAGATGTAAAGAAAAAATGTTGCCTTTCTTGTCTTCCTGAATATGGAGTCAAAAACACTGGATAGTCATACCGTTCTTCTCTAGTGACCATACATTAAAAGGATCCCCTCCATGATGCCAACCTGGAATAGCAGTCAGGGTAAAACCACAAATGTGTTTATATACTTTAGTTACTTCATGTAACTCATGATTCCTCCTCGCAAGTTTCTGTAGCAGTATCTGCAATGGTCTTGCCTAGGCTTACAACTGTAAAACATCTTCTCCATATTTATGACATCAAGTATGATTAGTGATCATTCCACCTAGATCTGAGATAGCCCAGCTGTCCATCCAAGATAATGCTCTGATGAATAGTTTCTTTGGTATGAAAATGGATGTCATTCTTTGTGATGTAGATACCACACTAAATGGGTATTCCTGTACTCAATGGAGTCTGCATATTAAGTAGTCCATTTCCTATTGTAATCTCTTAGTATTTCACAGAAAATACCCTTTGAGCTTTTAGAAAAAGGGTCAAGACTGCACCAGAACAGTTCAACTAATGAAAGACCCCTTGAGTGGCAAATGAGGAAATACTATCCCTCAGCTATAAAAAGGAAATGTATCTTCCCTTTGGAATGAATGTAGGAAGTTAGTGTGCAAACAAAAGATTCATTTCATCTAATCACAACAGATGAAAACAATGCTGACCCCATTACCATTTCCTGGCAGGCTCCTTACCTCTCACTTGTCCATTCTTGCTCCAATACACAACCTCTTCTGCAATTCAAATTCCACGTTCCCAAAACAAAGGCGTACATAATCTGTCACACAGGCATAGCAGGTGTTTGCGACCTGTTTTCGTCATCTGTGGTCATACAAGGAGGGCATTCTTAAAGAAGAACATCCTTAAAAAATGTTTTTTTTTTTTTTACTAAAAAGAAAATTAATCTCCCAGCTGCTGCAGGTAATCTCCGTTTTACAGACAGTGTATCACCGAGAATAGCACAAACCCAGACTGGATAACAAAAAAAAAAAGACAAAAAAAAGATTTAAATAAATAATTAAATAAAATTGTGCCCTTTATGTGATTGGGCTGCATGGCGCCCTAGGCGGTTGCCTAGTTCGCCTATGCCTAAGGCCGGCCGTGGATACAAAATAATTTTCATCATGCAATTATACAGAACTAGATACATATATACAATTACGTCCAGGTTGCTGTGTATTTCACACTGGGCCTGGATATATATGACCAAATCATATGACATAGAAATTGGGATTAGGTTTAGCAACTGGGATTGTCTCTGCTGAATGTTCAACCTAAGGGAACATTAGGAACACCATCAGAAATGGTAATGAGAGTCAAGACCTATTCTGGAACAGGAACATTGTTTGAATTGCTCTGAGATTTAGAGTCTGTATCACAGGAACAATGCTGTGATATCGGTTCTGATACAGGAAGAAGATGTCTATGATTTCTCCTGTACTCCACATCTTCAGATTTCACAAAATAGGATCTCAGCTCTGCAAATATACTTGTTACTTAACCAATCTGGTCAAAACCTTTTGCTGTTTGTGTCTTCACTGTCTCTCTTTCAACGGACGAAGACATTTGCTCAATTTGTCTTAGCTGGACTTCTGGAAAGAATGCTTTCTAAATAATTGGGCTTTGATTGCTTTGCTGTTTTTAGCTTTAGGCCTTAACAAACTGGAACTAACAGGCAATGTTGTTCTGGTTTGCCTGGATAAACGTCTCTGAGCAGGTGAGCCAAGTATATCATCACGGGGTATATTTCTGAGATTGAGTAAATTCAAAAAGACATCAGTATTATCATGCTTTGACTTTTCAAGTAATTGCTTTGCACTCTGTACTGCATTTTCAGCTAGTCCATTTGACTGGATATTCTGGACTACTAGTAAAATCTACAAAGTCCCATTCTCTTGAAAATTTCTGAAACAACTGACTGGTAAATTGAGTACCATTGTCAGAGATAAGCTTTTGTTGACTTCCTTTGACTGAGAAATGATGTTTCTACTTACTAATAACAGTAGTAGAAGTTAGGTTAGGTAGTAGATTGATCTCAAACCAGTTCGAATAAGAGTCTACCAGTACTAAGTAATGTTGATTATTCCATTGCCTACTGTTGACCAAGGTAGTTCAGGAACTTGACTTAGTTGAAGTTGTTCTTTCTGCAAATGTGGTTTAGTACTATTATATAATGAACAAGAAGAAAGTACTTTATCAATGTCTTTTGCTAGAGAAGTGCAAAGTACTAGCCCTCTCGCCCTTCTTTTGGTAGTTTTGGCACCTGTGCGACTACGATGCAAAATCTGGATGTATTTGTGTTGTAAGGAAGCAGAACCAACAATTTTAGGACCTTTGAAAATAATGCCATCTTCCATCAATATCTCATCTCTGTAAGGAAAGTAGGGATGCACTTCTGGTGGTACACTAGATTGCCTTGACAGCCATCCATCATTAATTTAGTGATCGAACTTTTGCAAAACTGGATCAGTCTTTGTCTGATCTCTTAGCTCATCAAGTCTTGTGGTAGAAAAATTGTGCACTTCCATGACATTGAAGTCAAAATTCTCTGTGTCAAGCTATTCCTTTGTATTTCTGGGTGATCTGGATAAGGTATTAGCCAGATAAAGAAGTATGCCTTTTGTATAGACCATTTTGAAGTTGTACTTTTGCAGTTTAAGCATCATTCTTTATAATCTTGCTGGAGCTGAATGCATAGTCTTCTTTAAAATAGTAACCAGAGGTTGATGATTAGTTTCAATCTGAATATGTCGACCATAGATGTAATCATGAAATTTGGAACATACAAACACTATAGCCAAAAGTTCTTTCTCAATTTGAGCATATTGCATTTCAGTTTGGGTAAGTGTTCTAGATGCACAGGCTACTGGTCTATCCTCTTGAAGAATGACTGTACCTATACCAACCCTGGGATTCAATAAACTCTGTGCAGGAATAGTGCTATTCCTGCATGGAGTGAACCGTATTCATGTCCGTACAGCCCTAACAGCAGCGCACCTTGCATATTCATGAAGGCACGCTACTGATAATGGCTGTACAGATATGAAAATTGAATGAGTGCAGGGGGGGGCATGTTCTAGCACCACTCGCAAAGTTAACATGTCCCCTGCACTCAAAAGTGCCATAAGGCACTTTTTAAAAATAATGTGGCATAATATTAGAGAATTTCTCTAATATTATGCCAGTATTTCAGTGTCCATGGACACTGAAATGAAATAAATGTGTATTTCAGTGTCTGTGGACACTGAAATACATACGGGAGCAGGAAAACAATGCAGGTGGTGTGTGACAGGTTCTGTGACACACCCTCTGCATTGTAAAAGTGAAGTATGACACCTTGCAACCTGCTAAAGCAGGAAATGTGGACAAAGGCACAAATAATGGGAGGATAAAGCCTTAAAAATAAGGACACTACTTAAATATTGTTCTCACAAACTTAGAAAGTTGATAGCAAACAGGTTATGCATTAGCATGAATTTCCAAAGGATAGAAGTTTGAAAGTCAAATGTATGCCATTATTTCCTGACTGCATTCCATGTGGAGAAAGGCACAAATAATGAGGGGACAAATCCCTAAAAACAGGGACACTTCTTAAATATTGCTCTCACAAACTTAGAAAGTTGATAGCAGGCAGGTTATACTTGAGCATGACTTTCCGAAAGACAAAAATCTGAAGGTCAAATGTATGCCCTTGTTTCCTGACTGCAGTCCTCAATGACTTGTCAGAAAAGCATAATACTCACTATATAACAAAATAATCTAATAATAATATTTTTTTCCATGCTAAGAAATGTTTAAGCATAGCTGAGCGGGTGTGCGCATTATGGCCTTCCACTTAACATTGCTTAAACATCCCCATAGGAGATAAATAAAAATATGAATATGAAACATGAATTACCACATAAGTCGCAGTACACTAAACACTGGAAGTGTGATAAGAGACTTAGGGACACAGGTGGACAGTGGTCTCACCTTCGATAACCATATCGCCACAACAGTCAGAAAATCCTTCTATGTGGCACACTAAGTTGGGAGGGTGGCCTAATGGTTAAGGTGTTTGCCTTACAAACAAATGTGCAGGGTTCGAGTCTTACAAAGGATAATTGGCTAGGCTTAAAATGGCTTGCAAGGGCAGTTAGCTTAGTACTAACCTATGAACCTATGAACCTGATCACTAAGGGCTTTTCATCCAGAAAAAAGGAGGTCATTGTCCCACTGTACTCATCCCTCATTAGACTCATTATAGAATACAATGCCCCATTTGGTATGTACCTCTCAAGACATCTGGAACAACTGGAAAGGCCGCAGAAATACCTCACTAAAAGAATCACAGGCCTAAAGCAGATGCCCTATGCTGACCGTCTAAAAAAACTCCACCTATACTCTGTCACATATTGTCTACTCAGAGGTGATCTCTGCTTAACATACAAGGCCATGTCAAACCCAGAGCTGTTGGACATGCTACACATAAAGAAATCCCAATCCCTCTGAGACACATGCTCCAGGGATCTAAACCTTGTCATCACAATGAACAAAACATGCTGCAGGGATAGGTTCCTGACCCAGAAACTCCCCAGACTCTGGAACAGACTGCCAATACATATCAAGCAGAGCACCTCTTTGGCCCTGTTCAAAAGGAACCTTGATGTTTGGATGGGAGATAGGAAATTCACCCTGGGATCATGTCAGTCACCCTGCTAGACAGACGTCCAGGGAAATAAACACTGTGAGAAGAAATAGCCAGGGAATTGTTATGGCTAATTGTTATGGCTAGGCTTGTATAGGCCTTAGGGCCGATAGCCTAGTACCAACCTATGAACCTATGAACCTATGACTATACAGCTGAAATTCCTACACTGAGATAGTGTAGTGGCTAGAGTCCTGGCTTTATATACAGGTGTTCATGGTTTGAGTACCAAGACAAACAAGTTATTTTTATATGAGAAAGCAGTGTTAAAATAATTTTTTCAGTGAAAATTATGTAGTAACTGTTTTTTGTCATCCAGGGTAGTGTAGCTGGTGTAAAATGGAAGTGTGAGTGCATATAACATGTGAAATCACCCATGTGTACACAAGTGTCCCATACAGTTTAATCACACCCCTTGCTAATGTAATGAAAGCACATAGAGGGATGTCATGTAAAGTAAATAATATACACCTACTAAATGAAGCCATTATTCTGATATTTTTTTTTAAATGAAAAGTGAGCAATGGCCAGCAATGCTCAGCTATGCTTACCAGGTCTAAGCACTGCTTAGACATGATTGCTAATCAGTAGGTAGCTCAGCTACTGTTAAGCAATGCTCAGCAAGTACCACTTTAAGCACTGTTCAACACAGCTTAGTGGATTTGCGCACTGCTAAGCTCTGCTCAGCATTTTCAAAATGGTCCAATGAGGGGAAAGGGTGGACATATGGCCTTATTTAAACCATGCAGGCAGGAATACAGCCATAACCTGTTTAGTTTGATCTCTGCGGGAACATGTCTGGCATTGGAGAGGGAGCGCGCTTTCGGGCACAGCGCTGGAGCATTCAGGAGAAATGTAGAAAACCATGGTGAGAGACTGATGCAGGGCCAGTACGAGGGCTCACAATACAAAGCTGAGACCTGGGAGTGTCTTGCATGTGATCTCACCAGTGCTTCTGGCATTCCCTGGACTGGTGAGTAGGTACAGCACCATTATGCTGGCCTAAAGTGGAGGAAGGGGGTGCTCTTGGCCCAATGGATCCAAGATGCATGGACATAGAATGGTCCAGTAGTGAGTAAGTATCACTATCAAGTAGTTTGTAGCAAATGCTAGCCTGAGAATGTGATAGGCAGGTATGCATAATGTTTGTTTTTCTCCCCTACAGCTGTAGCAGAGAGGGCTATGAATGTAGAAGACTATGCTGACAGACTTCTGAGGCTGCGCCAACAGGCTGGTGAGTACAAATCTATTCTGCAGTATATTGTTCAAATATCTAAGAAGGAGCACATTGCTTACTGCTAGTAGGTATACTGTTACTGTGTGAACTGAATAAATAAAAAAAGTTTGACTGACTAATATGATGTGCAATAAAGATTCCTACAAAAAACTGTTGTGTTTATTCTGTTATGTTGTTGTAGACATATAGAATGTATACAGGTTCTTCATAGTAAATGTGGCAGTGATAGCATACATTAACTGAGGTTATTCTGTAAACCAGCTGTAAGAAAAACTGTAGATGGTGGAGCTGTAAAAGAAGATATAACTGAAATGTGAACTATATACTGCACTAAGCTCTGAACCCTGAATAATAATGTGTAAAGTTTCAAAGTGTGTTACATCCAGCATTGCCTTGTGTTAACCTTTGCTTTTCAGATTGTAGTAATCCAAAGGATTAATGCACAGCACGATAACTATCTGTCATGCATGCATCACAGGATTACAAGTTCAGACTGACTAACCAAGAGACTATTAGGCAGAAACCAGTGAAACGAAACACCAGTTCTCCAGTAGCTCAGTGTGATGAGAAATAACTCAGTTATTAAGCCTGCACACCCAGACATGGTTCAAATCCAGGGAGTGGTATTAAGATGTGTGCATATCTACACACAAGTAATCAGGAATAAATGTAAAACCAGTCAGGTAGTGTTAACAGATATTTTCTCCACAGATTTTACAGGTAAGTAAATGTTGGTAGTAGCTGTATGAAGGGTATATTAATAAACTGTGTAGAACTGTTCAACTATCCCACCACATGCCTGCAAATGACAGCAGGATAAATACATACAACCTGCATGCTTCCCAATACATGTCTCTCAAGTGTCACACTGTCATGGCTAGTGGTCACTGTGGCCAATAACCCTGGACACAGATAGGAAACCAGTTGAAGTATGTCAGTAACCCACTCAGATAACAGCAGTTCAGGGTACCCCTCCTGTGCGAGATATGTAACCTGGACATGTACAAGTCCCCTCTAGTCATGTACCCAGAGATGTCACAGTTTTCTCCATACCACTCCAGGCTGAAAGTTTAAGAGGTATGTTTGTGCTATAGAAGCTATGGGCCATAGGCAGATGTAAATTGAGAGCAGACACATAGAGTATTGAGCAGTACTGTTGTGGAAAATAAAAGCATAAACAGTTGTTAATGGACTTTTTGTCTCTTCCCCACCCATCTGGGTCAATACTATAATTCATATACCACAGGTATGTTTTTCTCCAAACTAATGTTGGGACTTGTGTTCTATTATTGTTCATATATTTGATTGGTTGTATGTTAACATACCTTGTTCAAATACCATTGTTGGTGGCCTGTTGCCGTCAATTTTACTGCCATGCTGTTACAATGCATACTTTTGTTCCATTTATGCATGTGTTGGATTGCTATGCAACTGTTTCAAATCTATTTTATGGGTTTAATTGGAACACCCACACATGCTGTTATAACTAATCTTGAAATGTGTTGTTCATGACTAACCAACATATATTTTTTAAAAACCTCAACACCATAGCACATTTGGGAAGGCAGATCCCAGCAGATCTGCCTGTCCTGCCACATCTGGCCATGGCACCAGGCCACAGCACGTCTGGGACCCAACCTGGGACTTTCTCGTGCACTGGTCCTGCACCAACTTTGAGTGGACCTGCCTCAGGGGATGGGGCCTGTCCCCCTCGGGAGCAAGCATGGACAGGAGCCTGTCACCCACAGTCAGTTCCAGGGTTTGGTGCGCAGCGCCATCCGGGCAAAGATAGGTGGACAGCTGCGCCAGATTGAGGGCCACCTGCTGCATCTTGAGGGGCAGGCCTCCTGTCCTGTCCAGCCCCCAGCGATGCCACCTTTGGAGCTGTGAAGGAGCAGTGGTGACTGCCTATGGGTGGGAAACTCAGTCCCACTGAATCCATTTGGGGGATTATGGGCTTCCCAACCACCCTCCCTGTCAAAGGTGTTTACCCCCTCATGTGTTATATACCACCCCTGTCTGCTGTCTTGTATGTCTTGTCTGTCTGCAAATGCAATTTATCCCACCCAACCTACCTCCCCAAATATACCTACAGCCCTTTCCCAACATCCCACTCTCAACTTAAAAAAAAAGGGTATCTGTCCCACAAAAAAAAACATTTGCACCATACATAGCTCTGCATTTCACTCCCATGTACAGTGAAAGTAATCAATCAACCCACAGATTACTCAGTAAATGTCTGTTGCCAAAACCCCTTCATCTGGGGTGTGAAGCTGTAAATTCCAAATCGTACACATTTAATTCACAGCTGTTGCTGCCAAAGAAATGTAGAGCTATGGTCCTTTCCTACACTCATCTTGCACATTCTTGGCTGCTTTTCATAAAGTTTTACCCTCTGCTTTCCCCCATTTCACCACTTTCCTAGCACCCTTTTTTATTTTCTTTAAAGAAAAATAGCGCAGGTGTAAACGGGAGTAAAAAAGTGCTAAGTGAAGCTAACAGGGCTTAACCATGTGTTAGCATCTTTTAGCTCTGCACAAAACTGTGCGAACCTGCTTACAATTGCTTAAAAGTGCTTTAATCACTCTGTTTCCATCAGCCCTTGTTTTGCCCTGCAACATAATAATCAGCCCTGCCAAGTCTCAAACCTGGGATGCTGTGCACTACAATCACAGGAAAATATCACTACACCATCTGAGCTGTGGGAATCTGTAATGCTTTTACAAAATTATCATTCAATCTGGTAATTTAGCATTAATGAAAAAATAAATCACTTCCCAGTCTGGAACCCAGGACTCTGTACAGCAATCAAAGCAACATACCTCCACAACATCTGAGCTGTAGGAATTTAAATGTTTTACAAACATATCATGCACAACAATCATTCAACATAAGGGGGAATCATATATCCGCAGTATTGTTATATACATATATATGTATATATAGATCCCAATATATCTATATATATCTATATTGATATATATCTATATCTATCTATCTATCTATCTATATATATATATATATATATATATATATATATATATATATATATATATATATATATATATATATATATATATATATATATATATATATATCTTCATACATGGATATATATAGACAGATAACCAACCTCTTACTGCAACACATTTGCAAAATGCCTGACAAACGGGGAGTTAAAGGGCAAACAATAGTGACATCTTTGAAATATGGCTGTAATATGCATAGAAGTCTGCTAGAGTGACATGGTTTGCTTTAAGATACAGTGCTAGAAAGATTCCAGGTTTGAAACACAAATGAATGTCATTATTTACTGATGTCAGTACTGACATCATCCCAGTGATTTATCAGAAGACATAAAATATGAGCCACACATTTGGACAATGTCTAGACATCTGGACAGTGGAGAGGTATGACCACAGTCATACAACAGAATGGAAAAACCCATGGCAGCTGCCAACCATGTCAACCAGCACCTTTTGAACCACAGTAAGACCAACATGACACGAATAGGAAACACTGATGCAGAATGATGAAAAATAGAAAACTATCAACGCCACAGACATGCAGGTGACTGGTGAAAAAAGTTTTTTTCTTTATTGCACTCTGGTACCTCGGCCTTCGCCTTCTCAAGGAATACATTTAATTTGTGATTCACCACACCTTATAAATCATTAGCTTAAAATTTTAGAACCAATCACAACACTCAATGTGCATTTGAATAATTAAACATTTACACCTGAAAAAACCATCACTTAGTCTGCCCAATACATTTCTATAGTACAAACTTATGTTTTGTTAAACCAAATGGCAAGTTAATAAACGGCATGAAAATTTTATACATAATGAAAATGTATAATATGCAAAATGTGCAAAATATACAAAATATACAAGATATACCAAAACAATTTACCATCTCTAATTATATTCATTTATAAAACAACATTTTTTGTGTGCGTAATGCAACCCCTATAAGAATATTCCTTTAATTTTTTCCTTTCATTTCTTCATTATAACTCTATTAAATTCATCAGAGATTGCTCATGTCACACATATTATACGATTGACTTATTAGATCAAATGGTATATACTAAATTAGCACATACTAGATTTACTATATCATCCAAAGCTGTTCACCTCAATATTAAATTTACTCAACTTACATATCTAAATTCATGCCATTAGGAAAAAGGGTTTTGAAGTTCAAAATAAACTTGGACTCCATTTCCAATAGTTTGTTATTCACTCCAGTTTCCCCTTCCACACTGAATGGCCTACCCAAAACACAAAATATTAAACCCTCCTCTGATCCATTGTGAAAATCTATAAAATGTTTTGCCACTGGGCTCTCCTGTCTGCTATTCCTAATATCTCCAAGATGTTCCATTATTCTTAATTTAACTTTTCTGGAGGTTTGTCCCACATACCATTTTCGACACTCACATCCAATAATATATACCACTCCCCCCGAGTTGCAGTCATAATATTCCAAAGCCTTATATTTTTTGTTGTTAATCAATGTTCCATCCAAGTTCCTTACTCTATTACAAACTTTACAATTCCCGCATTTGTATGTCCCTACCTTGGAGAAATTGCTTTTCCTCTTCGGACTTCTAGTATTTAAAATCTCCTTAAGGTTAGGGTATCTTCCGTAAGAGAAGGTGATTTTGCTGGGAAACAATTTACCTACTCTATCATCCCCCAAGACCAAAGGCCAAAGACTGTACACTGTGTCCCTCACTACCTTTGAAAATTGAGAAAATTTGGTGACAAAAAATAATTTATCTTGTTCTATGGCCCCTGCTTCGTTGTTAACCAACCAAGTGGATTTCAAACCATGGCCCCCTAAACTTCTTGTCCTGACCCAACTTTCCTCCATGCTCTCCCCTTGCATGTGCACTGGAAGACCCAAATCCTTTTCTACCTTTCTTCTGGCAGAACGAACTATTGTCCCTTGATAACCCCTTGACTGTAATCTATTTTCTATTTTATCAAATTCACGTCCCACCAGACTTAAATCAGAAATGTTATTTCCAATACGTTTGAACTCCCCTATCGGTAATGCATTTATTAATGCCCCACTATGCATACTGGAGGCATGCAAAAAATTATCTGCAGCTGTTTTTTTATAATAAGGTTTATGCTGGATTCTTTTGTTCGAATCTACATAAAATTCAACATCCAAATACTGGATGTTGTTGCCCCCTATCGTATGAGTGAAGTCCAAACCATAAGGGTTTCCTTTGATTTCCGAAATGAATATATCAAAATCCGAAGGATCCCCTTTGCACAAGAACAACAAGTCGTCTATAAAACGTTTGTATTTAACTACCTTGGTCCTATAGAAAAAGTTGGTATAAATGACAGAATTTTCAAAGAATGCCATAAATAGAATGGCATAGGATGGGGCAAAAGAAGCCCCCATGGCGGTTCCTTCTTTCTGCAGGAAATGTTTCCCTTCGAACTCAAAACAGTTATGGGTTAGACAAAATTCCAATAATTGCACTATATAGCTCGTCCTAGGCCCTTCTCCCAACATTCTCTCAATGGACTTCAAACCCCAAACCGTATTAATACTTGTATATAGGGACTTGACGTCAACGCAGGCCCAATAAAAGTCCTGTTCCCATGCCATATCTTTAACTTCCATACAGACTTCTCTAGTATTTTTAATATGTGCTTCCACTTTGTGGAGATGTTGTTTTAACACAGAATCTAGGAATAGTCCTACATTTTCCAGAAAAGAGCCTTGACCAGAAACTATGGGTCGACCGGGTGGGTTTTCTACATCTTTATGGATTTTAGGAATTATGAAAAATCTCGCATTCCTTGGATTTTTTCTATACATCAATTTCACATCTTTAGACGTAAAAAAACCCAACCGCTCCCCTCTTTCCAAAATTTCCAATAGTGCAAAATTGAACTCTTTTAACATATTAGAAGGTAACCTGGAATAAGTTTTTACATCATCTAACAATTCAAGGGCCATCCTATTATACCTTTCCCTAGGTAAAATCACCCAGTTGCCCCCTTTGTCAGCTTGTGTAAACACGAAATGCTCATTAGATTTTTTCATATTTGATAAAGCTTCCCATTCTTCCTTATTCAAATTATAAAATTTCTTACCTCTAATGAACATTTCGTGCCTATACTCAAGCTGCTTAAATAAGGTCTTTTCAAACAGTAAAATTGCCGTACTACTTCTGGGAGCATTGAATTTGCTCTCCTGGGGCATTCTCGGCATTTCAAATCTACCATAACCTGTAAAAAAACCGTCATTATTGTTATCACATACATTTTCTTCAGTAGCAAAAATATCAACAAGGTCATTTTGATGTAAAGAAATGTCCATGAGTGAACTGTCCAGAATAGAGTCTGTAGAAGTGTTCAAACAATGTTCCGACCCCATTTCCGAACCCCTGCTGATTTTATTTTCTTCAAAAAACACCCTTAGGTGCAGTTTTCTACAAAATGACTTTACGTCTGACAAAATGTCAGATAGAGAAGGGAAACGGGTTGGAACAAATTTCGGTCCCTTCAACAGTACGTTTCTACCAGCAGTTGCAATGTCTAAAGTGGAATAGTTTAAAATATGGTAGGACTCACCTACTGAAGATGAAATCATTGATCTACTACTGCTTTCATAGTTCGGAATCATTCTTGCACCTTCAGCGGAACCAGTACAGTTGACCAGATTTATAAAAACATCCTGGCCAGGATTACGAAGACCAGTTAGCTCCTTTTTACCTTTTGTTACTCTTGTTTTGAAAGCGTCTTCCTCTACCCTTGTTCTGCACGGTGTTCTGTGTGGAACTTTGATTAGAACTCTCTGCCACATCAATCGCCCTTGACTCCGCTTCTTGGGTAGTATTCAAATTCTCAAAGGAAACGCTTTTTCTTCCTGCCGACTCCATTTCCACTGATGAAAAAGTGGAATCCCCTACCGAGTCGCTTCTGGTCTGACTTCTGACGTCACGCCTGGTTCCGCGTTTTCTTTTAAAGCTGTATTGCCACGAATAAATCCTACCAGACTCATGATCTTTAATGTCTCTTAATAATTTGTTCTTTTTGCGTATAATCACCTCCGACTCCACTTTCGACACTCTGGATCTGATATCCGAAATGTTTTTTTCAAAGATGTTACTTGAGCTTTCTTGTATCAGTTCTTTCTGCATTTCTTTTCCATTTATGCATGTGTTGGTTTGCTATGCAACTGTTTCAAATCTATTTTATGGGTTTAATTGGAACACCCACACATACTGTTATAACTAATCTTGAAATGTGTTGCTCATGACTAACCAACATATATATTTTTTAAAAACCTCAACACCATAGCACATTTGGGAAGGCAGATCCCAGCAGATCTGCCTGTCCTGCCTCATCTGGCCATGGCACCAGGCCACAGCATGTCTGGGACCCAACCTGGGACTTCCTCGTGCGCTGGTCCTGCCCCAATTTAGAGTGGACTTGCCTCAGGGGATGGGGTCTGTCCCCCCCTGGGAGCAAGCATGGACATGAGCCTGTCACCCACAGTCAGTTCCGATGTTTGGTGCGCAGTGCCATCCGGGCAAAGTTGGGTGGGCAGCTGCGCCAGATTGAGGGCCACCTGCTGCATCTTGAGGGGCAGGCCTCCTGTCCTGTCTAGCCCCCAGCAAAGCCACCTTTGGAGCTGTGAAGGAGCAGTGGTGACTGCCTATGGGTGGGGAACTCAGTCCCACTGTATCCATTTGGGGGATTATGGGCTTCCCAACCACCCTCCCCGGCAAAGGTGTTTACCCCCTCATGTGTTATATACCACCCCTGTCTGCTGTCTTGTATGTCTTGTCTGTCTCCAAATGCAATTTATCCCACCCAACCTACCTCCCCAAACATACCTACAGCCCTTCCTCAACATCCCACTCTCACCTTAAAAAGGATACCTGTCCCACACAAAAAAAACATTTGCACCATACATAGCTCTACATTTCACCCCCATGTACAGTGAAAGTAATCAATCAACCCACAGATTACTCAGTAAATGTCTGTTGCCAAAACATCCCTCCATCAGGGGTGTGAAGCTGTAAATTCCAAATTGTACACATTTAATTCACAGCTGTTGCTGTCAAAGAAATGTAGAGCTATGGTCCTTTCCTACACTCATCCTGCACATTCTTGGCTGCTTTTCATAAAGTTTTACCCTCTGCTTTCCCCCATTTCACCACTTTCCTAGCACCCTTTTTTCTTTTCTTTAAAGAAAAATAGCACAGGTGTAAACAGGAGTAATTGGTGCTAAGTGAAGCTAACAGGGCTTAACCATGTGTTAGCATCATTTAGCTCTGCACAAAACTGCGCAAACCTGCTTGCAATTGCTTAAAAGTGCCTTAATCACTCTGTCTCCATCAGCCCTTGTTCTGCCCTGCAACAAAATAATCAGCCCTGCCAAGTCTCAAACCTGGGATGCTGTGCACTACAATCATAGGAAAATATCACTACACCATCTGAGCTATGGGAATCTGTAATGCTTTTACAAAATTATCATTCAATCTGGTAATTTAGCATTAATGAAAAAATAAATCACTTCCCAGTCTGGAACCCAGGACTCTGTACAGCAATCAAAGCAACATACCTCCACAACATCTGAGCTGTAGGAATTTAAATGTTTTACAAACATATCATGCACAACAATTATTCAACATAAGGGGGAATCATATATCCGCAGTATTGTTATATACATATATATGTATATATAGATCCCAATATATCTATATATATCTATATTGATATCTCTCTCTCTCTCTCTCTATATATATATATATATATATATATATATATATATATATATATTCATTCATACATGGATATATATATATAGACAGATAACCAACCTCTTACTGCAACACATTTGCAAAACGCCTGACAAACGAGGAGTTAAAGGGCAAATAATAGTGACATATTTGAAATATGGCTGTAATATGCATAGAAGTCTGCTAGAGTGACATGGTTTGCTTTAAGATACAGTGCTAGAAAGATTCCAGGTTTGAAACACAAATGAATGTCATTATTTACTGATGTCAATACTCACATCATCCCAGTGATTTATCAGAAACCCACAAGTGTTGTGGCAAACAGACATAAAATATGAGCCGCACATCTGGACAGTGTCTAGACATCTGGACAGTGGAGAGGTATGACCACAGTCATACAACAGAATGGAAAAACCCATGACAGCTGCCAACCATGTCACCCAGCACCTTTTGAACCACAGTAAGACCAACACGACATTAACCCAAATCAGTTTTGGCCAATTGCCCATGTATATCCAAATATATCATGCACTACAGGGATGGCACTGAGGGAAAAGCAGATAGTGGTGCATAAATGTCCTCCCACAACCATTTGCACCACAGTCAGCCCTGCCAAGTCTCAAACTTGGGATGCTGTGCACTACAATCACAGGAAATATCACTACACCATCTGAGCTGTGGGAATCTGTAATGCTTTTACAAAATTATCATTCATTCTGGTAATTTAGCATTAATGAAGAAATAAATCACTTCCCAGTCTGGAACCCAGGACTCTGTGTACCCCAAATGAACTCTAGAGTAGAACGACTGAATGAACATATCATGATTCCCAGTCACACACTACACTGACATATACTGGCCCAACTCACAGTGTACTGGGAATCCTGAGGTGTTACAGGACATTCCTCAATCTTCCCCTAGAAACATACACACTTGATAGACCACCAGCAGCTGTAGCAGGATGCACAGTCAGATAGAAAAAGGATCTGTGACACTCACATCTGCTACTCTCCCTACTCAGACAAACAAAAATCTACACACAACACTACTACCCAAACTTGGCAGTCACTTTACAATGGCCAGACATACATAACTCTCATATGTACAGATTTCCACAGAATGTCCAAGGTGTGAGACCATATTCATGGCCACTGTCGCATACCACTTCCAGGAGTCTGCTAAGTCAATGGCATGATACCTTGAGTGCAGTCACTAAATAATGATATTACATACCTCCGACCCACTTACTGCAAGACATCTGGACAAAGCATGGCATACTTGGGGGACAGGGAGCTGGAAAGAGGGACCTATTTCACATGATGGTGTTACAAACTGAAATAGTTGCCAGTATCACAGGCTTTGTTGTAACATAACATCCCTGAAGGATATGATGTCTGAAACACCAATGGATGTCAGCAGTTACTGACTACAATCCTCACATTATCCTACTGCTTCCAAAAAAACAGACATTGTCTGAGGAACAGACTAAACTTAACAGGCAAACTTCTGGGCAGTCTGTGGACATCAGGACAGTTAAAAGGTATGTCAGAGACATATCACTGTCAGACGTCAAGTCACACAGAAAATACATGTCCAAATGAACCCTGTTAAACTAGCTACCCTCTATGTGTATAACAGCACTACTGACTTACAATCTGTACCCAATTCTGGAGGTTTGTTCGCCGTGTTGCTGGGCTTTCTCCACATGTCCTCTCCTGAGAGTTATTCCCACCTACTCTCTGTGAAGCTGTAGCCCCCACACCTCCATAATGTCTTCCACACAGTCAAGGAAAAGGGGTAAGGCACACATGAAGGCCGTAATTATAGCACTGTGTTGCTATGGCATTGGCAAATGGAAAGAAAACACAGCTGGTCTAGATGCAAGTAGCAAGTGGGAGACACTGATTGTTGCACAGGCTATCACCTGCTTATGAGCAGTACCTACAAAAGGCAAGCTGCTGCCTATAGCAACACAGGTCTTAACCCATTCACACAAAGACAGACTGCAGCTACACAAATCTAAATATATGCACCACAGTCAGCCCTGCCAAGTCTCAAACATGGGATGCTGTGCACTGCAATCACAGGAAAATATCACTACACCAACTGAGCTGTGGGAATCGGTAATGCTTTTACAAAATTATCATTCATTCTGGTAATTTAGCATTAATGAAAAAATAAATCACTTCCCAGTCTGGAACCCAGGACTCTATGTACCCTAAATGAAGTCTAGAGTAGAATGACTGAACGAACATATCCTGATTCCCAGTCACACACTACACTGACATATATTGGCCCAACTCACAGTGTACTAGGAATCCTGAGGTGTTACAGGTTCCTCAATCTTCCCCTAGAAACATACACACTTGATAAACCACCAGCAGCTGTAGCAGGATGCACAGTCAGCTAGAAAAAGGATCTGTGACACTCACATCTGCCACTCTCCCTACTCAGACAAACAAAAATCTACACACAACACTACTACCAAACTTGGCAGTCACTTTACAATGGCCAGACATACATAACTCTCATATGTACAGATTTCCACAGAATGTCCAAGGTGTGAGACCATATTCATGGCCACTGTCGCATACCACTTCCAGGAGTCTGCTAAGTCAATGGCATGATACCTTGAGTGCAGTCACTAAATAATGATATCACATACCTCCGACCCACTTACTGCAAGACATCTGGACAAAGAATGACATACTTGGGGGACAGGGGACTGGAAAGAGGGACCCATTTCACATGATGGTGTTACAAACTAAAATAGTTGCCAGTATCACAGGCTTTGTTGTAACATAACATCCCTGAAGGATATGATGTCTGAAACACCAATGGATGTCAACAGTTACTGACTACAATCCACACATTATCCTACTGCTTCCAAAAAAACAGACATCTGAGGAACAGACCAAACTTAACAGGCAAACCTCTGGGCAGTCTGTGGATATCAGGACAGTTAAGAGGTATGTCAGAGACATATCACTGTCAGATGTCAAGTCACACAGAAAATACATGTCCAGATGAACTCTGTTAAACTAGCTACCCTATATGTGTATAACAGCACTACTGACATACAATCAGTTCCCACTTCTGGAGCTTTGTTCTCCATGTTGATGGGCTGTCTCCACATGTCCTCTCCTGAGAGTTATTCCCACCTACTGTCTGTGAAGCTGTAACCCCCACACCTCCATAATGTCTTCCACACAGTCAAGGAAAAGGGGCAAGGCACACATGAAGGCCATAATTATAGCACTGTGTTGCTATGGCATTGGCAAATGGAAAGAAAACACAGCTGCTCTGGATGCAAGTAGCAAGTGGGAGACACCGATTGGTGCACAGGCCATCACCTGCTTATGAGCAGTACCTACAAAAGGCAAGCTGCTGCCTATAGCAACACAGGTCTCAACCCATTCACACAAAGACAGACTGCGGCTACACAAATCTAAATATATGCATTGTTGTAAGGAAACTCCTGAGCACTATAATAGGTATGACAATCATGTAAGCTTCTAATGGAATGCAGAAGAGGGATGCAATGATGTCAAATGGGACATTAAATACTAGGCTTTGACAAGACCTGCTGGATGCACATGCTGCTGTCCAGCACCTATGGCCATTTCCACTTGCCCTGCCTGCACTGACATGGAGCACATCTCTGGCCTCTGAGTCACCCCAGCAAAGGTCAGCTTATGTATGACTACTAATAGAGTTTCTGTTGTCCAATACTGAGTGTGTCACTGGTAGGCCAGCTACCTGGGATGTTGTAGTTATTCATATGTCACCTGTGAATGCTACCCTGATACATATGCATGTCTTACAAATGTAAGAGATTTACATAGGGTATGTGCATACTATACGACAGGTGCAGATGTGTGCGTTGAACTGTATGTGATATACTGAGCCCATACCTGAAAACTATCCAGAGTTTTGCAGACTGACCACATGTCTGCCTCATATTTCTAGTCAATGCCTCAGACAGTTGTATTTTGTCTGGCACATCACTGGCAACCCATTAAATACTGAAGTCATAACAAATTAGCATATATTTCATTGCCAGATGTCATATCCTTCAGAGTACACCTGTGAATGTGACACCATCTTTGCTGGCAACTAAGTGTGTTTCACCTAGAGTCATAAAGTGCCCTTTGCCCACCACTGATGTGTGCTTTTGTGCAGATGTCTTGCTCTAACCCATCTCAATGCAAGCGTACTTTGTCCTGTGGGATGCTGACATTTGTGCAGCCACTGACACCTGCTCTCTAGCTGTGGTGAGCACACCAAACTTGCCAGGTTACTGAACCCATCATATGTTTAGACCCCAAATGGAGGCCCACAAAGCCACAGGAGGTGGAGTGTTGAGCATTAGCATACACATACACACCTCCAGGCTGGCCAAACAGCATGATGCATGGGTGACAGCCCAAGTGCAGTTAATAGTTGATAAAACACCTACTCATATCATAGGTAGCTACAGGCCTCCAACCATGATTATGAACACCCACCACACCTATTGGGACCTGCTGGAATCTGTCAGGATGCATTTGTCTACCCTGCTCCTGGGTGACTTCAAATACCCAACCATAGTGTGCCTGACCTATGCCACCTGAACATGAATGCACATAGATTCCTCAGCTTTGTCAATGGCAATGCAGTGGATCAGCTGGTCAACACTCTTATGGCAGGTGGGAATCTCATGTACCTGGTCGTAACCAATGAGTAGCCACTGTAGCACTCCTACAGTGCCACTCCCCTTGGTAATATCTGACCACATAGCCATCACTGTTTAGGTCATCATCTCCTCTACCCCCCCTTTACAGTGTCAAATAAAATGAACTGTACACAAATGAGTATAAATCTCCTCAGAGCAGGTAGACATAGCTGTACAGCCAATGTCCCATTTGTTGTAACTGGCAGTAGTGTCCAGGCCCATACCACAATACTATGTGGGCACCTACATAGCTGTATGGACTCAGCAGTACCTGACAGGACAACATCATCTCCCTCAAGGTAGGGTAAACACATGTGGTGGACAGCAGCAATACACACATATGATATTAGGTGGAAACAATTGCTGGATGGGTCAAGAAGGAACAGGTGCCTCATTGGAAGCAATGTCACATTTGACTGCCCCTGCAAATAAGGGCAGAGGTGATGTACCCTAAGGCTGTCTTTGAGTGCAAATTGGGCACATCCCCCAGGCAAATCACTAGGCCTTCCACACATGTGTCTGAAATTACAGAGGCAACAAACAAATCTGCTCTGTAGTGGTGGTCAATAACACCACATGCACATATGACATAGATATAGGCAACTGGCTGCAGGCAGGTGAATTGTAAACACCACCCCCTTTCCTCCCACAGGTACACATGTGCATGTACAGCACCTGCACCCCTCCCCTCATCATCAGGAAGCAGGTCTGTGATGCCGTCTCAAAGGCAATGCACAGAGGTCTCCATAGGCATGATATCATCCCTGGCTGCATCCCACATGAACACAGGCATGGCATCTCAGTTCCATTCTGCACTGTAGTCAACCACAGCCTGAGCACCGATGTCATCCCATCTGCACAGAGTACAGACACTGTCATCCCTATACACAAAGGCAGAGCAATCCACCAAACCAGCCAGTATTATGCACATCAGCCAAACTAGCCTGCTCTGCATGGGCATGGAAGGCAATATCAAGCACATTATGAACAGGGACATCGGCAACATCAAAATGCCTGGGCCCACACAGCATGGTATTGCCAAAGGGAGATCAGGCCTGTTAAACCTGATCGACCTCTCTGCAGTGGTCAACAAACACAGGGATGTGGGGAAGATGGTGAACAATGCCTACCTTTACCTAGCCCAGTCCTGTCTTACTGATCCTCAGGTGGACAGGATACATATGCCTACACAGCTAGGCACCAAACTGTAGGTTACCAGATGAGTAGCTAACTGGCCCAATGATAGTACCCACTCAGTCAAAGTAGTAGAACCCACCTCTAATAGTAGATTCATCCACAACAGTGTACCCCAAGGATTGGTCTGGGGGCCTCTACTGTTTGAGATATATGTATCTAAGGTACAGGACAAAAGCAGTGGTTGTGGCTGACCAGGTGTACAGATGCTTGCAATCTGCCCACTGTCTTACATTTCCCTACTGATGTGGTCATCACCCAAGAGGCACTCACGCAATTATTGACTGGTACAAGAAGCATTACTGCAAACGGAATGCCAGGAGAGGCAACATTCCCCCTGCTGTGGCAGATGTCAGCCACACTAAGTATGACAGTAATAATCTACTGAGCATGCACTCAGATGTGAGGTGACTTGTGCACTGAGGTTGGTAACAACCTGACAGTTTCCCACCATATGGGCACCATTGTACAGAAGACCGTCTACATGGCACACCTCACAAATATGGGTATGACATAGGTAGGTCATAGGTAGATGTAAGGTGAGGGCAGACCTCTACAGTATTAAGCATTACTGTGTAAAAATAGAAGCCTATGCAGCTGTTAATGTACTTTTCTTCTCTCCCTCCACCCCTCATCTGCATCACTAAGTATTAGTCATATACTACATGCATGTTTTTACCAAACATAATGTTGGGACGTGTCACATTATTGTTCCTGTAATTAATTGGTTGTATGTTAACATACCTTGTTCAAATACCATTGTTGACAGCCTGTTGCTGTCATTGTTACTGGTATGCTGTTACAATGCTTACTGTTGTTCCAGTTATGCATGTGTTCTATTTGCTATGCAAATGTTTCATATATGTTGTGATTTCTCCCCGGGCCTCCGCTGAAAACAGGCTCTGTGGAACCTAGTCGGACATTCCCGGTCAACAAATGTTAAATAAATAAAAATAAAAATTGTTTTATGTTAATTTGAATACACATGCATGCCTTTAAAACATATCTTGAAATGTTTTGTTTATGACTAACCAATATATCTTGGAAAATCTCAATACCATAGCACATTTGGGAAGGGCAATCTCAGTGGATCTCCCTGTCATGCCCTATCTGGACATTGCACTGGGCCCCAGCACATCTGGGACCCACCCTGGAACTTCATCTTCTGCAGGCCCTGCACCACCTGGGTGCGGGTGCAGAGATAAGCCCGTCATCTGTCGTCAGTTCTGGGATATGGTGTATAGTGTCATCTACTCTGAGTTGGGTGGCCAGCAGTGCTAGATGGAGAGCTGCCTGGTGCACCTTGAGGGGCAGGCCACCCCTCCTGTCCAGTCCCCAGCATATCCATCATCAGGGCTGTGAAGGTGGAGTTGTGCCTGCCTGCAGGTGGGGATGTCAGTCCCACCATATCGATATGGGGGGTCATGGGCCTCTGATTCCCAAACCCCCCTGTCCAAGGTGTTTACCCCTCACATGTGTCATACAATGCCCCTGTCTGATGTCTTGTTTGTCTTGTCTGTATCCATGCCCAACCTACCTCCCCAGACATACATACAACCCTTCCCCAACATCCCATTCTCACCTTAACAAAGAAAAAAGGGAATCTGTCCCCAAAGTATCACCCCATACATTTTCCACAGGTGTCCAGTGGGCACATGTAATCTGGTCCAATTGGCTTGATGAAACGTCTATTGTCCTCACCCCTCACTCTTGGGTTTGAGTGTCAAAATACAACTCCAAATTCCGTACAAATGCACAGCTGCTGCAGTATAAGAAATTGACAGCTATGGACCTTCCCTACACCCATCCTCCACATCCCTAGCTACCTTTCACATTGTTTTTGGTCTATGTGCCCCTTTCTCACCATTTTCCTATAACCCCTTTTTCATATCTTTTAAAGGAATTAGCACGGGTGTAAGAATGAGTAAGTGGAAGTAAGCGAGTTTGTGTGATGCTAAGTGAAAACAAAACAGATTAAACATCTGTATGGTTAACTGAATCTTGGCATCGCTTAGAATCTCAGAAACCCATGCAAACCCACTTAAAGCTGCTTTAATCACACTGTCTCCATTAGCCACTGTTCTGGCTAGCAACAAAATGATCAACCCTGCCAAGTCTCAAACCCAGGACCTTGGACACTATAGTCAGAAAAATGTACCACTGCACCATTTGAGGTGTAGGAAGCTTTGATGCTTTTTCAAACATATCATTCAGCAGAGTCATTCAACAGTAGGAAAACAACTCTGTGGAATTACTCAGGTTTTGTATATATACGAATACAAATATATATGTATGGAGAAACATATATATGAAAAATATATTAAAGATATATATATATATATATATATATATATATATATATATATATATATATATATATATATATATATATATATATATATATATATATATGTACATAACGTAGTGCAGTCATACCTTAAAACCATACCTCTCAACCTCTTAGTGTAAGACATCTGGGCAAAGGCTGTCAAAATGGGGGGACAATGGGCCAAATGTAGGGACGTAATTTATATATTGCCATTAGAAACGTAAACAGTTGCAAGAGTAACAGGGTTTGTTTCAGCATACATTTTCTGAAGGATATGAGGTCTGACACTGAAATGTATGTCAACATTTACTGACAGGAATCCTCAGATCATCACAGTGATTTACCAGAGAAATACGAATTATTTGTGGAAGACCGAAAATATGACCAATAAACCTGGACATTCTGAAACAATCCAGACAGTTAACAACTATGCTCAGAACCCCTTAGTGCAATGAATGTGTGCCAAGCCTGACAAAGTGGGAGGAGAAAGCCATGAACATAGGGACATATCTGAAATACTTGAGTAGATAATATGAGACAGTTTCTGCAGTAACACTGTCTGTTCTAACATATATTGACTGAAATAGCACAAGTCCAAGACTCAGTTGCTTCTCATTATTTAGTGACTGAAATTCTCACATCATCCCACTGATTTGTGAGAAATACACAAAAATGATGAGGACCGAACCAAAGATATGAGCCAGGCAACCTGACATCCTATGCATCTCTGGACATAACATGACATAAGGGAAACCACACTGAGCTGCTAAGCATGTCACTAAGCATCATCCAAAATACAGTCAGACTGATACAACACTACCCCAAATCAGCTATGGGGAATTACACATGCATTTGCAAATATATTGGGCATTACGGGGATGTAACAGTAGTGAGAAATAGACACCAGTGTAAAAGTGCATACCCACAACCGATTTCACCACAGTCACAGTGATATACCAGTAAGCCAAATGAACAGTAGAGTGTAACGACTGTGTGAACAAAAATATCATGTTTTCCCTCACACACTACCCCTACATATACTGGCCCAATTCACAGTGTAGTAGGAAGCCTGAGGTGGTACAGAACATGTCTCAGTCTGCCCCTACAAACATATACAGCCAACAGACCACCAGAAACTGGAGCAGCATGCACATTCAGATAGGAAAGGAGCTATGACACTTACGTCTACCCCCCCTTCCTACACAGCCCAAATAACATTTACACACTACACTGCTACAAAATACTGAAAGTCTGTTAACAATTGCCAGACATACACAGACCTCTCAACTGTACAGATTCCCACAGAATATCTAGGCTTTGTCCCATATATATGGCCTCTACCTCATAACATGTCTGGCATTCTGCTACATCACTGGGATGATATCAGGATTGAAGGCAGTAAATAATGATATACCATACCTATCAACCTCTTACTGCATGACATCTGGACAAAGCCTGACATAATTGGGGGGCAGAGGCCCAAATACAGTGGCATATTTGAAATATTGCTGTTATAAACTTGAGGGGCAGGCCACCTCTCTTGTCCAGTCCCCAGCACATCCACCATCAGTGCTGTGAAGGTGGAGTTGTGCCTGCCTGCAGGTGGGGATGTCAGTCCCACCATATACATATGGGGGGTCATGGGCCTCTGATTCCCAAACCCCCCCGTCCAAAGTGTTTACCCCTCACATGTGTCATATAATGCCCCTGTCTGATGTCTTGTTTGTCTTGTCTGTATCCCTACTCAACCTACCTCCCCAGACATACATACAACCCTTCCCCAACATCCCATTCTCACCTTAACAAAGAAAAAAGGGCATCTGTCCCCAAACAAAGTATCGCCCCATACATTTTCCACAGGTGTCCAGTGGGCACATGTAATCTGGTCCAATTGGCTTGATGACACGTCTATTGTCCTCACCCCTCACTCTTGGGTTTGAGTGTCAAAATACAACTCCAAATTCCGTACAAATGCACAGCTGCTGCAGTATAAGAAATGGACAGCTGTGGACCTTCCCTACAACCGTCCTCCACATCCCTAGCTACCTTTCATATTGTTTTTGGTCTATGTGCCCCTTTCTCACCACTTTCCTATAACCCCTTTTTCATATCATTTAAAGGAATTAGCACGGGTGTAAGAATGAGTAAGTGGAAGTAAGCGAGTTTGCGTGATGCTAAGTGAAACCAAAACAGATTAAACATCTGTATGGTTAAATGTATCTTGGCATCGCTTAGAATCTCAGAAACCCATGCAAACCCACTTAAAGCCTCTTAAAGCTGCTTTAATCACTCTGTCTCCATCAGCCGCTGTTCTGGCTAGCAACAAAATGATCAACCCTGCCAAGTCTCAAACCCAGGACCTTGGACACTATAGTCAGAAAAATGTACCACTGCACCATTTGAGGTGTAGGAAGCTTTGATGCTTTTTCAAACATATCATTCAGTAGAGACATTCAACAGTAGGAAAACAACTCTGTGGAATTACTCAGGTTTTGTATATATACATATACAGATATATATGTATGGAGAAATATATATATGAAAAAAAAAAATATATATATATATATATATATATATATATATATATATATATACATATATATATATATATATATATATATATATATATATATATATGTACATAACGTAGTGCAGTCATACCTTAAAACCATACCTCTCAACCTCTTAGTGTAAGACATCTGGGCAAAGGCTGTCAAAATGGGGGGACAATGGGCCAAATGTTGGGACGTAATTTATATATTGGCATTAGAAACGTAGACAGTTGCAAGAGTAACAGAGTTTGTTTCAGCATACATTTTCTGAAGGATATGAGGTCTGACACTGAAATGTATGTCAACATTTACTGACAGGAATCCTCAGATCATCACAGTGATTTACCAGAGAAATACGAATTATTTGTGGAAGACCGAAAATATGACCAATAAACCTGGACATTCTGAAACAATCCAGCCAGTTGACAGGTATGCTCAGAACCCCTTAGTGCAATGAATGTGTGCCAAGCCTGACAAAGTGGGGGGAGAAAGCCATGAACATAGGGACATATCTGAAATACTTGAGTGGATAATATGAGACAGATTCTGCAGTAACACTGTCTGTTCTAACATATATTGACTGAAATAGCACAAGTCCAGGACTCAGTTGCTTCTCATTATTTAGTGACTGAAATTCTCACATCATCCCACTGATTTGTGACAAATACACAAAAATTATGAGGACTGGACCAAAGATATGAGCCAGGCAACCTGACATCCCATGCATATCTGGACATAACATGACATAAGGGAAACCACACTGAGCTGCTAAGCATGTCACTAAGCATCATCCAAAATACAGTCAGACTGATACAACACTACCCCAAATCAGCTATGGGGAATTACACATGCATTTGCAAATATATTGGGCATTACGGGGATGTAACAGTAGTGAGAAATAGACACCAGTGTAAAAGTGCATACCCACAACCGATTTCACCACAGTCACAGTGATATACCAGTAAGCCAAATGAACAGTAGAGTGTAACGACTGTGTGAACAAAAATATCATGTTTTCCCTCACACACTACCCCTACATATACTGGCCCAATTCACAGTGTAGTAGGAAGCCTGAGGTGGTACGGGACATGTCTCTGTCTGCCCCTACAAACATATACAGCCAATAAACCACCAGAAACTGGAGCAGCATGCACATTCAGATAGGAAAGGAGCCATGACACTTACGTCTACCCCTCCTTCTTACACAGCCCAAATAACATTTACACACTACACTGCTACACAATCCTGAAAGTCTGTTAACAATTGCCAGACATACACAGACCTCTCAACTGTACAGATTCCCACAGAATATCTAGGCTTTGTCCCATATATATGACCTCTACCTCATAACATGTCTGGCATTCTGCTACATCACTGGGATGATATCAGGATTGAAGGCAGTAAATAATGATATACCATACCTATCAACCTCTTACTGCATGATATCTGGATAAAGCCTGACATAATTGGGCAGCAGAGGCCCAAAGACAATGGCATATTTGAAATATTGCTGTTATAAACTGAGAAAGTCGCTGGTGTTACAGGGTTTGTTGTAACACATCCATTCTGAGGGATATGAAGTCAGACACACAAATGGATGTTAGCATGTACTGACTGCAATCCCCAGAGTATGCTACTGATTTGCCAAGGACAAAAACTGTCTGAGGAATAGACCAAACATAGGAGTCAAACCTCTGACCATTCTGCAGATAGCCCTACAGTTGAGAATTATGTCACCCACATAACACTGTCAGAATTAATATCATGCAGAAAGTCCATGTCCACACAAACCCTGTTAAACTAGCATTAATCCAACTGTATCATAGTAATACTTACAGTCTGTCCCTAGGTCTGGAACCTTCTCCCCCGTTTTGTTGGGCAGTCTCCACATGTCTTATTGTAAGAGGTATTTCCAACTACCCTCTGTGATGCTGTTGTTCACACACCTCCATGAAGTCCTTTTCACAGGCAAAGAAAAGGGCCAACACCCACATGACGTACTCAATTATAGGAGTGTGTTGCCATGCCATTGGCTATAGGAGTAACAACACAGCTGTTCTTCATGCAATTAGCAAGTGGGCGACACTAATGGGTGCACAGGCCATCAGCTGCTCATCAGCATTACCTACAAAAGGCAAGCTGCTGCCTCTGCAAAACAGATGTATACCTGGGATCTCTGAGAGAGAGAGAGAGAGAGACAGGCAGGCAGGCAAGCAAAAACAAACAAATAGAAATTGGAAGCAAACCAACTATAATTGGAAAAAAAAGGTATGCCAATCAAGTAACCATGTAATGGAATGCAGTAGGGGGTATGTAATAATGGGAAAAAGGAAGTTTAACAAATACATCTCAACAAGACTTGCTCTACTGATATATTGTTAATCAGCACCTTTGGCCATAGCACCTGTGTCTGTCAGCAGTGACATAGATCACAGCTCCGGCCCACCGAGTCACACCAGGAAAGGATGGCTTGAATATGACTACTACTGGAGTGCCTGTTGAACAATACTAACTGTCACACTGATAGGCCAGCTAGTGGGATGTTGTAAATATCCATATGTTACTTGTGAATACAACTATAATACAAGCTTGTCTCACAAATCTAAGAGACCTATACAGGGTATGTGCATAGTAAGCTACTGTTGCAGATGTGTGTGTTGAACTCCATGTGATACACTAAGCTCATACCATTCAACTGTCCAGTGTTATGCACACTGACCATAAGTGTGCCTCATATTTGTAGTCATTTACTCATAAAGTTGTGTTATGTCTGGCAAATCAGTGACAAATCTGTGAAGACTGACATTAGAACATAATAGCATACATATGAGTGTTGGACATCCTCCAGGGTATTTCTGTGAATGCAAAGCCTACTGTGCTATCAACTGACTTAAGTGTGTTACAGCAATATTAATAAAGTGTCACTAATGTTGGGCCATTGCCTCCCATTTATGTGTGGCATCCTCCAGATGTCCTGCTGTAACAAGTTGTGAGGTATGACTGAGCAGCAAGAGTGCAAATACAGTGTGCCATTCTGACATAGAACAGATATGTATATCAGGTATCACCTGTGCACATGTATGTATGAGTAGGTGTACCTGGAAGCCTCATGACAGCAGACATGAAATGCAAAACATCAGGTAAATAAGCTGTACATGTTGTATACGTGTGTAATCTTAGTTTATGTGCATCCAACAGACATAAATCTCTACAGCTACTGGTTGTTGCTTTGCCTTGACACAGACATGGGTACTAGAATACGCATGACTATCAGGTTGAAAATGGAGAGTTGTCCAACTGTGTTATGACCTTGTGTCCATGCCACTACAAATAGCTATATGAGCACCTACATAGCTGTATTGACTCAGCAATACCTAACTTTCAAAACCTGCCTCCACCAAGATAGAGTAATCCCCTTTGCTGGACAGCAACAGTACACAGACCACATAACCAGTTGCTATATTGTCTGTACAGGACCAAGTAGGAGCAGGCACAAACTCGGCAGCAAGTCAACCTGTGTCTGAACAAGCATATGAGGTCACAGGTGAATTACTGTAAGGCTAACTATGAGTACATATTGTACACATCCACCATGCCAGTCACAAGTCTGTCTTCACACATGTCTTCAGTCTCAGAGGCAACAACCCAACCCACCATGTACTGGTGTTCAATCACACCACATACACACACAGCATAGCTATAGCCAACCAGCTGCAGACAGGTTAAGGGAAAACATCATCCTCCCGTCCCACCATTAGTATAGGTGGATATGCACAGCACCTGCACCCCTCCCCTCATAATCAGGGAGCAGGCCCATAATGCTTAATCAACGGCAACAAATGTAAGTCTCCATGGGTGCTGATAACATCCCTGTCTGCATCCTTCATGAACACAGGTATATGCCCGCAGCTCCATTACACACTGTATGCAAGCAAAGCCTGAGCACCATTGACATCCCATCTGCAAGGAAGACAGCCACTGTCATCCCTCTATGCAAAGGTGAATGAGGAATGGTGGATTATGGAATTTACTGGCCCTTGTTGGGGGGAACATGACACATCAGGACCAGGTGTACAATGCAAGCCCATACTGTGCTGATACATGACAGGGGTATGATGGGGTTGTAAATGGTGGTTAATGAATCAGGAGTTAAAACTCTTGTGCTCTGTATTAGCCTATCAGGAGCCTTACTCCCTCCCCTGACTAACTATGCAAGCAATGTTACTTATTACACTCATGTAACCATCCTTTTCAAATCCCTTAATGCCTATGGACCCAGTCAGCTGTTTGTCTATCATTTTATGGTATGTGAAACCTGTATTTTGTCAATTTAAAGCATTGTGGAATCTGTATGCAACTAATATTGCAGTAAGTGAACTGTAAAGTGAAGTATACTGAGTCTACACATCAGCAACTTTCAGTAAAAGTGATTTGTGCACTGTGAATGCTTAAGGCAGTTTGTAAATTCTGTAAAACCTCTCCATTCCTAGTACACTGTGTAGAACAATGAGCAGAGTGGTGTTCTAGTTATATGCACTCTCAGAAATATAATTTGAATGCATTTTCTTGCTCTGTTAAATAGTTACTGTTGTCTTGAAGAAAATAAGAAATATAGACTGTTGTGTTAAAAGTACACTGTTGTGTTAAAACTACACTGAATTAAGTTGTATAGCCAGATGCTGCCTAGTTTTAAAGTGTGAGCTTACCTCATAGTGTATATTACTGTTGCTATTACATTTTTTTCAAGAAAAAGTTCTATCTATCCCCTATCAGGTTTCTTTACCCTTCCTGGCTTTATCTGAACAGCTCAGAACACGGGGAAGATAAAACCAGTCCTATAAGAAACAAGCAATCGTGGCTACCATATCCCTCATTACCAAAGAAATTAAATCAGGCCATTATCTATTAAAAATCAATAAAGCACAGCCAAACTGGGTCTACAGCATGTCCCTTTAGCTTAGAAGCCCATAAGTATAATTAATTTGGACACACAAGTAGAACAAAACTCCTTTTTACAGTTAGCTCTGTTGTCCAGCTGCAAGCCTTAGTTTAAGAATAGAGCTTCCAGCTTAAAACATATTATCTAAGGAAAAACAGTAGAGCTTCCAGCACAAAACATATTATCTAAGGAAAAACAGTATAAACCTGAATCAGGGGTTAAAACTCTTGTGCTAAATATTAGCCCCACTGCGCTCACCCTCACTATTCTCGGGATTGCTCCGCACCTCACCTTGCCCCCAAATTCCACCCACCCCTAGAGGTGCTAAATTTATAGCCATATTTGCCACTCCCCTAATTACAGAACCAATCAGCAATTGTAGGACCCACCCTAAATACAACACCCTCCCTATTTCACTACTATACCCTTGTCTATTACCCTCTCACCTCCATTCTTAAACAATTGTTAGTTATAAACCTCTTCAATGCCTCTACAAGCCTTAACCTCACCTTTCAATGTAAAACCCTCCTACTATCTTATACCCTTGCTGATAATTACGTACCTTCTCACAGCATATGAACATCTCACCCTCCCAAGCCTACACTACCCCAGATCACAGACTGATGCTCTTGCTCTTTCACATAACTTTAATCACCCATTACTCCCCCTCCCTTCCAACTCCCATACAACAATAACACAACAGCTCATTCGAGCCAGTTATGTTAACCCTAGAACTAAATACTAGTACAAACTCTTATTCAAACTTCACAAACATATAATCAATTCACAAACTAACCTCACAATGGATGGGACATTCACCCCAGCCCAGGACCAACCCCACCTGATGCAACCAACCCAATATATATAACACCCCTACTAGCCTGCAAAACTTAAACAACTCCTCTACCTCTCTCCTCATCTGTTACCTAAACATTAGAAGCCTAAATAATAAAATCCACTACCTGCATGCACTCATGTTAGTGCACTCCCCAGATATACTATGTCTTACTGAAACCTGGCTTAAGCTAACCACCACTGACAATGACGTTACATCTCCAGGTTACAATATATTATGACTGGACCACACCTCAAAGAAGGGAGGAGGGGGTAGCTGTGTTATATAAAACTACACTCAATGTAACTATTTCCAACTCTACACAAGCTCCTCAAACAGACAAAGCTGAAATACTCATTACAAAACTACAAATTAACCAACACAAATCTATAAACATTGGCTGCATTTATATCCTGCCAGGTAACAGCACTGATATCCTTGAAGACATCCTTCAGTGGCTGTCCATAAACTGCACACAAGAAACTTTTGTTCTAGGAGACTTTAATATAGACTGGAACATCTGTTCTTCAGACTTCCCTACCACCCACATAAATATATATGTTTCTCTCAAGTCACAACTTCCACCACTAGAATTAGTAAGCCCAATAACAAAGAAAGAATACTAGATTGGATTCTCATAAATAACCCTCCCCAAATGTATAAAGCAGGCACCCAACCTGAGGAAATAAGTGATCACTTCCTAACTTATATACTCAGACAAAAACTGATATCCCTCAAACACCTAGCAGAACTATCAGGAGCAATAAGAGCTTCAATCAAACTGAATTCCAGGTAGAACTTTAGTCATGTAAGTGGGACAGACTAAAACTACTCCCACTAGATGAAGCAGCATCATACTTTAACTCCACTTTTCTTACAATCCTTGATAATCATGCACCTACCCGGACCATAAGAACAAAGAAAAAAGTAGCACCATGGCTGTCCAAAGAAACTAGACATCATCATCTTCTTTCAGCTGTTCCCGTTAGGGGTTGCCACAGCGGATCATCTGTTTCCATTTCTTCCTGTCCTCTGCATCTTGCTCTTTCACACCAACCGCCTGCATGTCCTCTCTCACCACATCCATAAACCTCATCTTAGGCCTTCCTCTTTTCCTCTTACCTGGCAACTCCATCCTTAGCATCCTTTTCCCAATATACCCAGCATCCCTCCTTAGCACATGTCCAAACCAACGCAATCTCGCCTCTCTTGCTTTGTCTCCAAACTGTCCAACCTGAGCTGACCCTCTAATATACTGATTCCTAATCCTGTCCATCCTAGTCACACCCAGTGCAAATCTTAACATCTTTAACTCTGCCACATCCAGCTCTGACTCCTGCCTTTTGACAATGCTACAGTCTCCAACCCATATAACATAGCTGGTCTCACTACCCTCTTGTAGACCTTCCCTTTCACTCTTATTGGTACCTGTCTGTCACAAATCACTCATGACACTCTTCTCCACCCATTCCACCCTGCCTGTACTCTCTTCTTCAGCTCTCTTCCACACTCACCATTACTCTGAACTGTTGATCCCAAGTACTTAAACTCATCCACCTTTACCAACTCTACTCCCTGCATCCTCACCATTCCTCTACCCTCCCTCTCATTTACACACATATATTATGTTTTAGCCCTGCTGACCTTCATTCCTCTCCTCTCTAAAGCATATCTCCACCTCTCCAGGGTCTCCTCAACCTGGTCCCTACTCACACTACATATCACAATGTCATCTGCAAACATCATAGTCCACAGGGCCTCTTGTCTAATCTCATCTGTCAACCTGTCCATCACCACTGGAAATAAGAAAGGGCTCAGAGCTGATCCTTGATGTAAACCCACCTCCACCTTAAATGTATCTATCACTCCCACCGCAGTCCTCACCAATGTCACACTACTCTTGTACATATCTTGTACCACTCTTACATACTTCTCTGCCACTCCCGACTTCCTCATACAATACCACAACTCCTCTCTAGGCACCCTGTCATATGCTTTCTCTAAGTCCACAAAGACACAATGCAACTCCTTCTGACCTTTTCTGTATTTCTCCAAAAACACTCTCAGAGCAAATATTGCATCTGTAGTGCTCTTTCCTGGCATGAAACCATACTGCTGATCACTAATCATCACCTCCCTTCTTAACCTAGCTTCCACTACTCTTTCCCATAACTTCAAGCTGTGACTAATTAGTTTTATCCCTCTGTAGTTACTGCAGCTCTGCACATCACCCTTATTCTTAAAGATAGGTACCAAAACACTTTTTCTCCACTCCTCAGGCATCCTCTGACTTTCCAAAATTTCATTAAACAATCTGGTTAAACATTCCACTGCCATTTCTCCTAAGCACCTCCATGCTTCCACTGGTATGTCATCTGGGCCTTTCCATTCTTCATCCTCTTCATAGCTGTCCTTACTTCCTCCTTGCTAATCTGCTTCACTTCCTGATTCACTATCCCCACGTCATCCAACCTTCTCTCTCTCTCATTCTCTTCATTCATCAGCCCTTCAAAGTACTCTTTCCATCTACTCAACACACTCTCCTCACTTGTGAGTACGTTTCCCTCACTGTCCTTTATCACCCTTACCTGCTGCATGTCTTTCCCAGCTCTGTCCCTCTGTCTAGCCAATCGGTACAGGTCCTTTTCTCCCTCTTTAGTGTCCAATCTCTCATACAACTCTCTATATGCCTTATCCTTAGCCTTCGCCACCTCTCTCTTTGCCATGCGCCTCATCTCCTTGTACTCATGTCTACTTTCTTCATCTCTTTGACAATCCCACTTCTTCTTCACCAGCCTCTTCCTCTGTATACTCTCCTGTACTTCCTCATTCCACCACCATGTCTCCTTGTCCTCCTTCCTCTGTCCAGATGTCACACCAAGCACCTTCCTAGCAGTCTCCTTTACTAGCTCTGCTGTAGTTACCCAGCTATTCGGTAACTCTTCATTGCCTCCCAGTGCCTGTCTTAACTCTTCCCTGAACTCCACCTCACAATCACCCTTTTTTAACTTCCACCATTTAATCCTTGGCACTGCTTTCACACTCCTCCTCTGCTTCTTGATCACCAACATCATCCTGCAGACCACCATTCTATGCTGCTTAACTACACTTTCTCCAGTCACCACTTTACAGTCTCCAATTTCCTTCAGACTGGCCCTCCTACATAGGATATAATCCACCTGTGTGCATCTTCCCTCACTCTTGTACGTCACCCTATGCTCCTCCCTCTTCTTAAAATACGTATTCACCACAGCCATGTCCATCCTTTTCACAAAATCCACAATCATCTGACCTTCTGCATTCCTCTCCTTAACAGCATACCTACCCATCACGTCCTCATCCCCTCTGTTCACTTCACCAACATGCCCATTGAAGTCCGCTCCAATCACTAGTCTATCACTCTTGGGTACACTCACCACCACTTCATCCAACTCGCTCCAAAATTTTTCTTTCTCATCCATCGCACACCCAACTTGTGGAGCATATGCACTAACAACATTCATCATTACACCATCAATTTTAAACTTCATAAACATCACTCTATCAGACACTCTCTTCACCTCCAAAACACTCTTGGCATACTGTTCCATTAGGATAACCCCTACCCCATTTCTTCTGCCATCTACACCATGATAGAACAATTTGAACCCACCTCCTATACACTTGGCCTTACTTCCCTTCCATCTGGTCTCTTGCACGCACAATATATCAACCTTCCTTCTCTCCATCATATCAGCTAGCTCTCTCCCTATACCAGTCATACTGCCAACATTCAAAGTTCCTACCCTCAGTACTACACTCCTAAACTTCCTCCTCTCTTCCTGCCTTCGGGCATGCCTTCCCCCTCTTCTTCTTCTTCGGCCAACAGTAGCCCAAGTTCCGCCAGCACCCTGTTGGCTAACAGTACTGGTGGCGGTCGTTGTTAACCCAGGCCTCGACCGATCTGGTATGTAATTAAGAAAAGTTCTCCGCATCAGTAATTTTTGGCAGAGGTTTTATGCCGGATGCCCTTCCTGATGCAACCCTCCCCATTTATCCAGGCTTGGGACCGGCACAAAGAAATCATAAATAGAAATAAAGCCTGGACTTCTTAGAAAACCAATAAAAACCCAAAGGATTAACTTATATATAAACAGATAAGGAATGATGCAAAAAAGTCTATAGTTCATTGGTTCATAGGTTGGTACTAGGCTATTGGCCCTAAGGCCTATGCAAGCCTAGCCATAACAATTCCCTGGAAATTTTTTCCTGCAATATTTACTTCTCTGGGCCCCTGTCTAGCAGGGCGACTGACATGATTCCTGGGGTGAATTTCCTATCTCCCATCCAATCATCAAGGTTCCTTTTGAAGAGGGCTAATGAGGTGCTCTGCTTGACATGTATGGGCAGTCTATTCCAGAGTATGGGGAGTCTCTGGGTCAGGAACCTATCCCTCCAGCATGTTTTGTTCATTGTGATGATAAGGTTTAGATCCCTGGAGCCTGTGGCTCTGAGGGATTGGGATTTCTTTAAGTGGAGCATGTCCAACAGCTCAGGGTTTGACATGGCCTTGTATGTTAAGCAGAGATCGCCTCTGAGTAGACGATATGCCACAGAGTATAGCTGGAGTTTTTTTAGATGGTCAGCATATGGCATCTGCTTTAGGCCTGTGATTCTTTTAGTGAGGTATTTCTGTGGCCTTTCTAGCTGTTGCAGATGTCTTGTGAGGTACATACCAAATGGGCCATTATCCTCTATAATGGGTCTAATGAGGGATGAGTACAGTGGGACACTGACCTCCGTTTTTCTGGATGAAAAGCCGTTAGTGATGAGGTGTGCCACGTAGAAGGGTTTCCTGACTGTTGTGGCGATGTGGTTATCGAAAGTGAAACCACTGTCCACTTGTGTTCCTAAGTCTCTCATCATACTTTCGATGTTTAGTGTTCTGCCACCTATGTGGTAGATCATGGGTACATGTTTTTTTCCAAAGGGGATGACTAAACATTTCTTGGCATTAAGCTTGAGCCCATGGCTCTGGCACCAGGCATCTGTTTTTGTAAGGCCCTTTTGTAGAATATCCACATAATTTGGGGATTCAATAATGGCTCCCAGTTTGCAGTCATCTGCAAACTTTGTTAGCCAGAGTCCCTTAGTGTTGGCCTGTACTTCAGAGAAGTAGATGCCAAACAAGAGTGGTCCCAGGACTGAACCCTGAGGTACTCCACTTGTCACTTGTCTGGAGCTGGATTTGGAGTCGGCTACTTTTACAGTCTGGGTTCAGTCAGTAAGCCAGTTGGTAACCCATCGAGTGAGGTAGGGATTTATGCCCAGCTTAGTAAGTTTATCTATGATTCCAGAGTGGGGGATGGTGTCTAAGGCATTGGCAAGGTCCAGACAGGCTGTGTGGACCTCCTTACCCTCATCCACAGCTCTGGAGACCGATTCAAAGAAGTCAATCAGATTCAGGAGACAAGATTGGCCCTTCACAAACCCAAACTGGGTGGGGTCCAGTGTTTGGAGGTTGCCAATGTCTTTGTTTATAAGTTCCATGATAATGTGTTCCATGTCCTTGCAGATCAGGCTTGTCAGACTGATGGGATGGTAGTTCCCAGGATCCAAGTTGGATCCTCCCTTGTGGAGCAGGATAACTGTAGCTATGCACCACTCAGTGGGCATGAAGCCTGAGGTGAGGCTATGATTAAACATGACATTTTTAGGTGGGGTGCAAGTTCATTTTGTAGTTCATGTAGTACACAGCCTGGGATGTCATCTGGTCCCATGAATGCTGTATTCTTAGCTTTGGAGAGTGCTGTTTCTAGCTGTGTGGCTGTGATTATCAGAATTTGGCAATCTTTTGGTATTGAGATGGGCCCTTTACGGGGTGAGAGGGGAGTGAAGTTGGCACTAAATCGATCTGCCTGGATATTGGCAATATCCTTGGGATCAGTATATTTAATGCCATTCTGTTGTAGCTCAGAGCAGATCTGAGCATTGCCATTTAGATTATTGACATAACTATAGAATGCCTTGTGGTTGTCTTTGGAATTTTTGCCAATTTTATTTTTGTAACTAGCTTTTGAGGATTTTATGAGGGATCTCAGCTTCTTACTGAGGCTGGTGAGGGAGTTTTTTGCATCCTGGGATTTTCCTCTTTTCTGCAACAGTTTCTTCCTTCTGTTGTATAGTTTGTTTATAGCAGAGGACCACCAGATTGGCTTCCTTTTTTTGGAGAAGAGCATCTTGGTTCTATTTGGGATGGCACGATTCATGCACGAGTGGATGTGCTAGTACAGTACCTTAGATTAGGATTCTGCAGTCGAACTTCCAGATCCCGTCTGCATGGGTGTTGTGAAGTTTGTCACTTCTGACTTCAGTAGCATGAAGTTTGCTTTGGAGAAGTTTTTTAAGGAGGTTTCCTTACTGGGGGGTGGGGGTGGGATGTGGATGTCAAGGGTGATTTGCTTATGGTCAGACCTGACCAATGAGGGGGTGACCACTGGTGTGGAGCATCTATCTCCCATGTTGGTAATAACGAGGTCTAGGATATTGGAGCCCCTGGTGGGACAATAGATTAGTTGATCCAGGACATTGGAATTTATGAATTCCAAGAACCGTTGGGAAAAGGAGTTGGTACCCGAGTAGTTTTCCCAATTAATGGCAGGATAGTTGAAATCACCTAGTATTAGGGTGTTTGGTTGTATCTTAATATTTTCCAGTAGGTTTAGGAAGGTGTAGTGAGAATCTTGGGGTATAGTGGGGGATCTGTAGCAAGTTACAATTTGGATTGCAGTCTAACCTATTGTTAGTTGCACCTGGAGAATTTCAGATGCATTGTGTTGGGCAACTAGCCTGGAGGTGTGAATATCCTTGGTGAATATGAACACTCCTCCACCTTTAGTGTTTCAGTCTTGGTTTTGTGGCCGAAACGTGTGGTAAGAATTGTAGCCTGGTATTGCAGGGGTGCTCTTTGGAGCCTTGAACCAGGTCTCAGTCACTGCACAGATATCGATGTTCTCCATTTTTAGGAGTGCCTCAAGAGAGTGCATTTTGAGGTTTAGACTTCTAGCATTGAGTAGCATTACCTTCAGATTTTGCATGCTTGTATCTGTTATGGTGGTGGTTTTATCCTTTGAACTTTGCCTAAAAAAGGCACTATAGGGGTGGCAAGAGCTTTAGCCAGTAACCCAAATCCCAGGGGTGACAGGTGCAGACCATCTCTGGCAAAGCATCGTGTTTTGTCGATCATGTCTTCCCAGGCAGACAAATACTGGATCCTCTTTGAATGACACCAGAAGCTTAGCGATCTAATGTGTTACAGAGTGCCATTGTCAACCATCTTCACTTCATGAGTGAGAAATGAAATCAAAACCAAAGGACCAGCTGCTTCATCATGCAGTTATAGAATGTGTTTTCAGACAGAAATAGCTTAAATTATGGAAAGGCTAAAACTGTCTATTAGTGGTTAACTAGTGTCTATGAGTAAAACACAACACTTAGAAAAAAATCAACAGGCATGTTATAAGGAATCTATGATTTGCAGTAGTTTTTCTAGCAGTGACACTCATTTAACACAAGAAATACGTGCAACATTTATAAAGCCAAACAAAGAATTTGATCCACAATGAACAGACTTTGCTTGCACTCTTTGTGGAGGGCACTGATTGAATAAAATGTTTGTCCTTACCTGTTATGTTTCTGCATGTAGAACAAGCAGAAACAACGGAACATATCACATAGAAACATATTACAACATTTGAGAAAAGAATATGCTGCTGTATTAAAATAACAAATGAGTATTTTCTATCCAAAACAGACAGACGTTGACTATAGAGGCAATCAGAATGCATTGTGAAGTATAATATATTGATATGAAATTAAATGTGAATACCAAATGGGGACAGTTATTTCATGAATGAGTGTTTTGTGACCACTTTGCTATGAACAGCTGGAAAGATGGCATCTTCTTGCAGTATAATGATTCTTTGTGATTGGGTTTAAAACTGTACAGAGATGTGGTGGTGTAATCTTGTCAGTTAATTTTAAAAAAGATTATATTTGCATATACTATTACCACATATTATATATACAAATTCCAAGATTGCACTACAGCGAGATAAAGGGTAAGTTCCCTGATCCTCACTGAATTGTGATCTCCAAAGCTTTGAGTTTTCAGAAACTCAATCATACCATCTCAGCAATATGGATTTCAAGTTTCTGAAAACTCGCACTTCTGAAATAGACCCTATATGTGTGTGTGTGTGTGTGTGTGTGTGTGTGTGTGTGTGTGTGTGTGTGTGTGTGTGTGTGTGTGTGTGTATATTGAGAGGGAGAGAGACACACCGATATATATTGTTGATCTGAGAAGAGCATGCAGAAAAAAAGACCATATCGCTTTTATACATGCAGATGATTTGACGCTATAAAACATGGTTAACCATGCAGTAAATTCAAAACATGGCTTATTGTAGTAACTGTGTTCAGCATACAGTATATATAAACATAAGGACATAGGAGTAATGCTAATCAAGAGACTATAAGGTGCCTAGCTATAAGCACCTTTAAGGAGACAAACTTAAAAGTTTGTGCCACCCTTGTCAAATACTGTTTACCTCCCAAACTGAGCAAAAGGTAGCCAAAGTGGTACTATTTCTGACCTGTTGCAGCAACCTATTCCATAGGCTGGGAATGCACTGAGTTAGGAACCTATCCCTCCAATGAGTCTTGTTTATTGTATTGGTGTACATTTAGGTCTCTATTGTAGGCATTTGTACAGGGAACAATATCAAACCCTTGGACAGATCAAGGTAAGCAGTGTGCAAAAAGAGATACCACTGTCTACAGCCTCTGCAATCTCCTCAGATTGGCTTACTAAGTTCAAGGGGCAGGATCTACCCTTTACAAAAGCAAAATGGATGGGGTTTCATTCAGTTAAGTTGCCATTTCTACATGAATATATTACGCTATGAGCATTTCATGGCTTTGCATATATGGCTAGTGACAGTGATATACATATAATTACATGGGTTAGTAGAGTGGCCACCCTTGTGTACAAAAGGCACAGTGGCTGATCTCCAGGCACCAGGCACAAACCCTGTAGACAGGCTAAGGTTGAACAGCTTTAGTTATAATTCATATTTGCCACTGATGAGAATGCAACCTGCTATGTTATCTGGTCCAATGGAAGGATTACTTTTAGCCTTTGATCTTTGAAGGACATAAAAGTTACCTTAACACTACAGAGGCATTAAATATCAAACCAAATAGTTTCTTGCTAGGTGACTTTAATTACCAAAGCATTGACTGGCGCACTTACACCTCTAAAAATGATTAATCTCAGCATCTCATAGCCAGAGGTCTTCAACCTGTGTCTCTGGAGCCGCATGTGGCCCCCTGTAGCTTTGAAACACATGACAGACACACACACACACACACACACACACACACACACACACACACACACACACGCACACACGCACACACGCACACATGCACACACACACACACACACACACACACACACACACACACACACACACACACACACACACTGAGAGCGATGGAACGGTGGACTTTAAATATTACTCTTACAAACTTATAAACTTGCTAGAATAACATGATTTTTGCTGCCATGCTTTCCACACATACAGAGCAATCAAGAGATCCCCTGGCAGCAACAGCACCTCCTGAAAAGTTTCATACCTCTCAATGTCTTACCAAAGAAATCTGGACAGAGCTACAAATAAAGGGGAACAAAGGAACAAAAATAGGGAAGGGCTTTAAATATTGCTCCTATAAACTTAGAAACTTGCTAGAATAACATGGTTTCTGTTAACATGACTTTTACACCCACACACACACACACACACACACACACACACACACACACACACACACACACACACACACACACACACACACACACACTCACACATTTACCTCTCAACTGTGCAGATTTTCGCAGAATGTCCTGACTTTTGCCTCATATTTTTGGTCTGTTTCTCATAAAATTGTGCCTTTCTGGCAAATTAATGAGGGCTGAAGTCAGGAAAAATAGACATTTGAGTTTCAGACTTTATACCCTATTCTATCAACTTTCCAAGTTTGAAAGAGCAATATTCAAAAATGCCCCTATCTTTGGGCCTTTGTGCCCCTCTGTTTATGGCTTTGTCCAGATGTCTTGTTCTAAGGTTGAGAGATATCACACACACACACACACACACACACACACACACACACACACACACACACACACACACACACACACACACACTGAGAGCGAATGAGCAATCCCAACAAAGGAACAAAAATGGGGACGGATTTTAAATATTGCTCTTATAAACTTAGTTCTTTTATATTTAGGATAATAACTATATATAAAACTTGGGTCTACTTTAGAACGCCGACACGCCAGTTCGCCGACACACAAACCACCGACACCAAATAACCGACAACACACAATACTGACAGCGCAAAACACCGAACACCATTACACCGACACACTAAATGTAAACAACACATTACACTACATTACATATCCACTAGCCCTAACCCAAACCCTAACCCTAAGGTCCGACACTACCGCACACTTACCCTACCTGCACCCTAACCCTAACTCACTTAACCCACCCCTAACCCTAAGGTCCGACACTACCGCACACTTACCCTACCTGCACCCTAACCCTAACTCACTTAACCCACCCCTAAATCTAAGGTCCGACACTACCGCACACTTACCCTACCTACACCCTAACCCTAACTCACTTAACCCACCCCTAACCCTAAGGTCCGACAGTACCAGACACGTACCCTACCTGCACTCTATTCCTAACTTACTTAACCCACCCTAAAACATAAACCCGTCACTAACACACACTTACATTACCCAAACCCTAACTCCGACACTACCGCACACTCACCTTTCACACACCCTAACCCTAAATCCCTCACTATTGCACACTTACCTGTCCACTCCCTAATCCAAAATCCCTCACTATCGCATACTTACCAAGTCGCGCTTACACGTTACCCTTGTCGGTCTTCCAGCTGTCGGGATTTCAGCATGTCGGTCAACTGCGTTGTCGGTCCTTTCGCGTTCCTCTTCCGCGTGTCGGCGAACTGACGTTTCGGTAATTTGAAGAGGACCCATAAAACTTTATATGCTGTGTTATCTTCATTTTAGGGGACAAATAGGTTTTGTGGCTTTCAATGAATTTTATGTGGTGGGAGAGGGGCCAAAATGGCTCTTTTGATAGTGAAGGTTGCAGACCCCTGTTCTAGACAAAAAAAAAAAATATTACTGTAACCTGCAACATAAATATCAAAATCGACTACAAAAATTTTAGTCCAGTTTAAACAATCATCTCCACCCAGGAAATACTACTACCCCTACCCCCGCGTCTACCCTCCAAAAACCTCCAGAAAATATTGCCAACACCTTCAACGCATTCTTTACGGAAACCATACAATCCCTTGCCAACCAACTAGGCCCCAATAACCTAGACCCAACTGACCTCATTTCCAATACCCACCCCTCCTTTAACTTTCAACCAGTACCAACATCACTTATCCGATCCTTAATCAAGAAACTGAAACCCACCACCCTATCAGCAGACCTACTCCCCGGTGAATATCTTCAAAAGGCTGCAGATGCAATAGCATATCCCATCTCAATATTAATCAACAGAACCATCTCGGAAGCATATATCCCCTCCATCTGGAAAATTTCCCATGTAATTCCCCTCAATAAAGGGGGTAACTCCTCTGATCTATCAAATTACTGGCCCATTGCCATCCTGTCACCTCTGGCTAAAATTATGGAAAAATGTATCCAAAAGCAACTCTTACATTACCTCAATCTGCACAATCTCCTAGCTCCCTCTCAGCATGGATTTAGACCCAACCATAGCACCACCTCAGCCCTTCTATCCTTCTCTCAAACAATAAATCAAATATGAAATAATAATATGCTCTCCTCTGCCATCTTTCTTGACCTATCCAAGGCATTTGATATAGTAAACCACCAACTTATCCTTGGCACACTAAAAACTCTTGCCATAGATAGCCTGGCAATACACTGGTTTTAGTCCTATCTAAGTGGCAGACAACAAGCTGTCCTATGGAAGGATAGCCTGTCCTCCCTACTGCCATTTACCCTTGGAGTTCCTCAAGGGTCTATACTAGGACCTCTCCTATTTTCCATCTTCATTAATGATCTTCATACAGTCATCCCCAAAGCAACCTGCATTCAATATGCAGATGACTCTACACTAATCTGTTCTGCCACCTCCCCAGTAGACCTGCAGACCTTATCCCAAAATACTTTTAACGAAGTAGAAAACTGACTCACTGACTGGCGTCTTCCACTAAATTCAAATAAAACAAAACTGTTACTCTTCATTCCGACCTGGAAAGTTACATTCCCATCATTTGCCATAACATCTAATCGAACCATAATTTCCCCAGAAACTAATACAAAACTATTAGGTGTAATTGTTGACAATAACCTTAAGTTTGACACTCACATTGACAAAACCATTAAAACAGTCAATAAGAAGCTAGGATCTTTATATAGGATTAAGTCATTTCTAACTCCAACTGCTAGGACAGTGATTGCCCGAACACATTTACTTTCAACCCTTCTTTATGCCTCCCCAATCTATACAAACTCGAGTAAATCTGACCTCAGTAAACTCAAAAGCTTCTACAATAACATAGCCAGATTTGCCACAAGTTCAGCATATAGAACCCACCACTGTCTTAACCTACGATCCCTAGGCTGGCTAGAGTTACCCTCTCAAATCCAGCATAACCAATTAATAATAGCCCACAAAGTCCTCTATCAGCCCGAAAGCATGCAGATACTCAAAAATATAATTTCCCCTTACAGCAACCTAAAAACATTCCGGTCTTCTGATAAAATGCTGGTACAAACTGTTAAATCCAAAAACTTAGCAGGTGAGTCATTATTTTGCAACTCTGTTGGTAAAATCTGGAACCGACTCCCTGCCGAACTTACAGAAATTCATTCTATAAACCAATTTAAAACGTCTCTCAAAATATACCTAAAATGTCACTGGCTGTGCCCCTGTACAAACCCTGACTAACCATCTCACCATTCACTTTACTATCTGGCTACCTGTCGAAAAAGTCTGAAAAATTCTGAAACATTAACTATCTCTCCCAAATGTATTGTACTACTGAATGATATGCTACCTTACTCAGCCTTGTACCACTAAAACTGTTTATGTTCTAACAAGAAAATTAATAATGTAAAGTTTTTAAGTATGTATGTATTCCTATAATTCTGTAACTTGTATCTGTGTGTAACTGTATAAAACTGCTACTGTTAACTCTTCTGTATCTATCCACGTGGAGCTTTTCCCCCTCGGGCCTCCACTGAAAATGGACCTGTATCCAGTCGGACTATCCCAGTTAACAAATGTAAAATAAAATAAAATAAATAAAATAAAATTAAATAAATAATGACAATCAATGTTGATGTGCAGGTTCTGTAAATAACTTTGACCACTGTATGAGGTCCTCTGATGTGTTTCCCTGTTTATGACTTCCAAGTGACTTGCAGCGGCCAAGACAGCCAGCATATACTGCAGCTGAAAGTGCAGCCATCACAGATGCCATCATCCAGCACCACGGAGTGATGTTTGGCCATAGACAACACAATCTGCAGAAGCTGCCTGACCTGTGGGATGAACTTGTACACAGTGTTAATAACTTGGGCCACCATGGACGCACATATGATCAGGTCAGGCATTGGGCGACTGACCTGATATGCCATGCCCGGCAAAGGGCTGCTGCCATGGCCAGGGACTGTACAGCTACAGGTGGGGATCCTGTCAGACAGGCCCCACTTACACCAACAGAGGAGCTCCTTGCCAACCTTGGGGTGGCCACCACACACCAGAAAAGCCAATAAACACAAGTCATGGAGGTGGGTGGCACCCAGGCAACAGGCGAGGAGCATCCAGGTAAGGCCCCAGTGCACATCACTTGAATACTGTAGTAAATATACTGTCCTCTGTATCTAGATGCATGTGTCAGGTCAAACTGCATTTGTGGGTGAGGTTTTGTAATGTGCACAAGTGCACAGCTATGGTGAAGGACAGCAGATTGTGTAGTATCAGAGCTTGTACTGTACATGTGCAGAAAAGTAGCATTCATCTCGTACCAATGCCACATGTGAGTCTGCTGACAATACCTCTCCCTCACAACTGCATAGGTACCTCTGGTCTGGATGTGGGACAGCAGCCTGAAGCCGGTGAGTATGGGATTGTCCTGTTGTGTCTCACCAGTACCACAGGCATGTTAAGATTATGCATTTTACCATGCACACAACTGTTACTCTTAGCCATATTGTGATATGTGCATTTTCACTTGTGGTGGGGGTTACTGCATTGCATCATAGTGGTCATCACAGGGGCCTATTTGCAGATGTAACATATCTGTAGCATACCTCTCAACTTGTCATTGCAAGACATCTGGACAAAGACTGACCAGATGGGAGGACAAAGGCCCAAAACTAGGGACATATTTTAAAAATTAGTCTTATACAGTGCATATAAAAGGTGTACATACCTGTTAAAATGCCAGGTATTTGTGATATACAAGAATGAGACCGCAATAAAACATTTCCATACACTTCTAATCTTTAATGTGACCTGTAACCTGTACAATTCAATTGGCAAACAGACAAATCTGTTAGGGGAACAATTATGAAAAAGCAAAACTTACAATAAGCTAGATGCATAAGTGTGCACAGTCTGAACCTAATACTGTGTTGAAGCAGCTTTTGATATAATTACAGCATTGCATATTATTGGGTACAGACCTGCCATCAATCACAGAGACTCTGATTAACAATAAATAATGGTCAGCTGTCCCAGTCAGCTGTCGTACTAGGAATTTCCTGACATTTACTCAGTTGCTTGCTACAGCAACAGCCATGGTTCTCATAGAGCTTACAAAGCATCAAAGGGATCCCATTGTTGAAAGGTATCAGTCCAGAGAAGGGTACAAAAGCATTTCCACAGCATTATATATACCATGGAAGTGAACACAGTCATCAAAAGGTGGTGAAAACATGGGGCAACAGTGACATTGCAATGAAGTGGACATCCCTTCAAATGTGATGAAAAGACAAGACCAAAACTGGTCAGGGACGCTGTCAGGAGAACTACAGCAACTCTAAAGGAGTTGCAGGAATCTCTGGCAAGTATTGGTTGTGTACTACATGTGACAACAATCTCCCGTATTGTCCACATTTCTGGCCTATGGGGTAGGGTTGGAAGATGGAAGCCTTTTCTCACACAGAACAACATCCAGGTCTGGCTAAATTCTTAGGAACAATACATCAGGTCTCCCAAAAGCATGTGGGAAAATGTGTTATGGTGTAATGAGACCAAGGTTGCACTTTTTGGCCACAATTCCAAAAGGTTTGTTTGGTGCAATAACAACATTGTGCATCACCAAAAGAACACCATTCCCATGGTGAAGCATTGTGATGGCAATGTCCTGCTTTGGGGTTGCTGTTCATAAGCTGGAAGTGGGCTTTTAGCCAAGGTGGAGGGGATTATGAACAGTTCCAAATACCAGTCCTTTTTGGCCCAAAATCTTCAGGTGTCTGCTAGAAAGCTGTAGATGAAGGGGACTTTTTTTAAACTGTTTGCTGCATTATTTTAAAATCTGCACTTAAAGTTACATTTTAGTTGAATTTGATCGAAAGTTTGTTTGTTTGTTTGTTTAATTTAACTGTGGAGGCTGCCCACTAAAGTGTGCTAGCCTGTGTAACTAATTTATCACTGTTTCTGCATTTTCTGTGTGTTTCTACCAAAAAAACAAAAAAACAAAAAAAATAATCTTTGTTTTCCCGCCTCTCCTCGACTAGTTTAGACCAGTTTACAGGCATTGCTGTATTCTGGGCTGTGGTGTAGTTCCTGTGTTGTCCATTACCTTACTTGGATAGAAGGAAGTTTCTTTGCTCACCAGTGGGAGTGAGGAGCCTTGAGCAGCCTACCTGTCCCTGTAGGAAGTGACCTCAGCACAAGAAGCTGTAGTAATTGGTTGTTTTGGACCATTTCTAGCTCTTTTGTTGTTCACTGTTTAAAATCCACCTCTGGGCATTTTTTTCTGGCTATACTGCTCAGACAAGCTCCTCGTGGGTCTGCAGAGTGGTCCTAGCAGCAGGGAACTCAGAAAAGCGACTACTTTCTGGATTTAAGTATCTTTGCTTTTTTCACTTGGAATAGCTTCTGTAGCTTACCCTGAACTAGCTTGAACTGTTTTTTAACTGTTTGCTGCATTATTTTAAAATCTGCACTTAAAGTTACATTTTAGTCGAATTTGATCGAAAGTTTGTTTGTTTGTTTGTTTAATTTAACTGTGGAGGCTGCCCACTAAAGTGTGCTAGCCTGTGTAACTAATTTATCACTGTTTCTGCATTTTCTGTGTGTTTCTACCAAAAAACAAAAAAAATAATCTTTGTTTTCCCGCCTCTCCTCAACTAGTTTAGACCAGTTTACAGGCATTGCTGTATTCTGGGCTGTGGTGTAGTTCCTGTGTTGTCCATTACCTTACTTGGATAGAAGGAAGTTTCTTTGCTCACCAGTGGGAGTGGGAGCCTTGAGCAGCCTACCTGTCCCTGTAGGAAGTGACCTCAGCACAAGAAGCTGTAGTAATTGGTTGTTTTGGACCATTTCTAGCTCTTTTGTAGTTCACTGTTTAAAATCCACCTCTGGGCATTTTTTTCTGGCTATACTGCTCAGACAAGCTCCTCGTGGGTCTGCAGAATGGTCCTAGCAGCAGGAACTCAGAAAAGCGACTACTTTCTGGATTTAAGTATCTTTGCTTTTTTTTCACTTGGAATAGCTTCTGTAGCTTACCCTGAACTAGCTTGAACTGTTTTTAACTGTTTGCTGCATTATTTTAAAATCTGCACTTAAAGTTACATTTTAGTGAATTTGATCGAAAGTTTGTTTGTTTGTTTGTTTAATTTAACTGTGGAGGCTGCCCACTAAAGTGTGCTAGCCTGTGTAACTAATTTATCACTGTTTCTGCATTTTCTGTGTGTTTCTACCAAAAAAACAAAAAAATAATCTTTGTTTTCCCGCCTCTCCTCGACTAGTTTAGACCAGTTTACAGGCATTGCTGTATTCTGGGCTGTGGTGTAGTTCCTGTGTTGTCCATTACCTTACTTGGATAGAAGGAAGTTTCTTTGCTCACCAGTGGGAGTGGGGAGCCTTGAGCAGCCTACCTGTCCCTGTAGGAAGTGACCTCAGCACAAGAAGCTGTAGTAATTGGTTGTTTTGGACCATTTCTAGCTCTTTTGTAGTTCACTGTTTAAAATCCGCCTCTGGGTGTTTTTTTTCTGGCTATACTGCTCAGACAAGCTCCTCGTGGGTCTGCAGAGTGGTCCTAGCAGCAGGGAACTCAGAAAAGCGACTACTTTCTGGATTTAAGTATCTTTGCTTTTTTTTCACTTGGAATAGCTCCTGTAGCTTACCCTGAACTAGCTTTAACTGTTTTTTAACTGTTTGCTGCATTATTTTAAAATCTGCACTTAAAGTTACATTTTAGTCGAATTTGATCGAAAGTTTGTTTGTTTGTTTGTTTCATTTATCAGTGGAGGCTGCCCACTAAAGTGTGCTAGCCTGTGTAACTAATTTATCACTGTTTCTGCATTTTCTGTGTGTTTCTACCAAAAAAACAAAAAAAATAATCTTTGTTTTCCCGCCTCTCCTTGACTAGTTTAGACCAGTTTACAGGCATTGCTGTATTCTGGGCTGTGGTGTAGTTCCTGTGTTGTCCATTACCTTACTTGGATAGAAGGAAGTTTCTTTGCTCACCAGTGGGAGTGGGGAGCCTTGAGCAGCCTACCTGTCCCAGTAGGAAGTGACCTCAGCACAAGAAGCTGTAGTAATTGGTTGTTTTGGACCATTTCTAGCTCTTTTGTAGTTCACTGTTTAAAATCCACGTTTGCACGGCAGCACAGTGCCGGTTAAACAAGGTTAAACTTTTTCTGGCTCCGCCAAGTCTGCTCTTCAAATTTTCCCTTAAGGAAGCTCTACTCTTAGTATAACCAGACTACTCACTATATTATAAGCCTAGCACTTGTTCTCAATACTTCTCTACTAAGTAAGCACTCTCGTACTAAGTAAAGCACTACATCTACTTACCACCCCTGTGAATATCCACTTCCCTTAAAGGTACAGCACTCCCTTATACTGTTCTAGCATGTGGAGTGGTAGACTACTGGCGTCGTCTCCAATTCAGCTGGTCAATCTGGGTATCCAGAGACAATGCTACAATTGTCTCATGTACACAGACAACCCTCTCCTTCTCCCAACAAACACAAATACATGTGAGAGATGCAACTATATGGCCAAACTGGAGGCTGAACTCTCTCAGCTCAGGGCTGGCATGACCAGACAGGAGGAGATGGCAACCACACACACAACAACCCCAGTCCCACATAGACCTACCACAACTGCAAACCAAACACATAAAAACACAAAGACATACTCGGAGGCTCTAATAAAAACTTACCAAAACAACAGAGGCTCCCAAAGCAGACATCCAAAAATCCACCACCTCAAAACAAAACACATGCAACACATACTTCAATAAATCAGTGTGTCAACCAATCACAGCCCTTAAGGCCAAACACCTTGCCTGATACACTAGTAATAGGTGACTCTGTAGTCAGACACACTGATGTCCCGCTGACCAGGCTGAACAAGGAGAGGGTGACTGTGAGCTGTCTATCGGGAGCTAGGATCCGCCACATAACACATGCACTCAAGTCACTCCAAAGCAAGTACAAATATGACTCCGTCATTGTCCATGCTGGTGTGAATGACCTGAGACGTACCTCCCTGGACTACATGAAAAGAGACATAGAGGAGCTCTCCGATTATGTAGCCCAGGCTGGTATGACCCTGACCCTGAGCAGCATCTTGCCCTCACCAAGAATGATACCACAATACAAAGACAAGATGATCACCTTTAACAATTGGCTCAAGAACTGGTGTCATTCTAAGGGGATCCAATGTCTGTCTGCCTGGGATGACATGTTGGACAAGCCACGCTGCTTTGCAAGGGATGGCTTACACCTGTCACCACTGGGCTTCCAGATATTGGCTAAGGCTCTTGCCACCCCCATAGTGCCTTTTTTAGGCAAGGCTCAAAAGACAAACCCACCTCCTTAGAAAACAAAAATGGAAAAAAACTAAGGGTAATGCTGCTCAATGCCAGAAGTCTAAATCTCAAGATGCAGGCACTTGATGCACTCCTCAGCATGGAGAACATCGACGTCTGTGCAGTAACTGAAACCTGGTTCAAGGCTCCGGAGAGCACCCCAGTGCTACCAGGCTATACCTCGTATCATGCTTTTCGGCCCCAAAACCCAGGCCAAACCACAAAGGGAGGGGGAGCGTCCATATTCATCAAGGACACCCACACCTCCAGGTTAGTAGCAACACATGATGCATCAGAGACCATACAGGTGCAACTAACCATAGGCAAAACTGCTATACAACTGGTAGCATGTTACAGATGACCCTCCCAATCTCAAGAACCCCACTCAGCCTTCCTGAAGACATTGGAGGATATGAATGTATCACAAAACACCATCATACTGGGAGACTTCAACTACCCAAACATAGATTGGGTACATTATTCTAGCCCTAATACCCTAGCCCAAAGGTTCCTGGAATTCATAAATTCAAATGCACTGGAACAACTAGTCACCTCTCCCACTAGGGGAGATAATATACTAGACCTGATCATCACAAACATGGGGACAAAATGCTCCACACTGGAAGTATACCCCTCACTAGTGAGATCTGACCACAAACTAATCACCCTAGATATACATATCCCACCTCCACCCCAGCACAAAAGACCACAGTGAAAAACTTCTCAAAAGCAGACTTCACTCTTCTTAAGACTGAGATGGTATCCATTAAGCCCACTGTGCCAGTGGATACCACATCCCACAATGCGGAATCCTTCACAAATGCTTTCTATGGACATCTCCAAGAATGCATGGATCATGCAATCCCAAACAAATCCAAGTCCCTCTCCACCAAAGGTAAGCGTCCTGTCTGGTGGACCTCAGCCATAAACAAACTGCATAACAAAAGAAGGAAGCTACTGCACGTCAGAGCAAAATCACATGAAGGGAAGACATCTCTGATCAACATTAGCAGAAAACTATGTTCTCTCATAAAAACATCCAAGGCCAACTTTGAGAGAAAAATCGCTAAGGACACTAAAGATAACCACAAAGCCTTCTTCAGCTATGTTAGAAACCTGGGCGGAAACCCTCAGGTATGCTCAGAGTTGGTTCACAACAACAAAAAATACACTGAACCCACAGATATTGCCAACATTCTGGCTGACAGGTTCAGTGCAAATTTCTGTCCTCCTTCACCCCCAAAAGAAGAAATACTTATCCCAGCTGAATGTAATCTCCCTGTCATCTCAGATGTCCAAGTGAGAACCGCCCTAAACAAAGCGAAAAACACAGCATCAATGGGACCTGACGGTATCCCAGGTTGCGTGTTACGTGAACTCCAAGAGGAGCTAAACCCACACATAAAAATGTTATTTAAACTTAGCCTTACTTCAGGATATGTACCTGAACACTGGTGTACAGCAACAGTGGTCCCACTCCACAAGGGGGGTGCCTCTACAGACCCTGGAAACTACCGCCCCATAAGCTTAACCAGCCTGGTCTGCAAAGCTATGGAAAGAATCATTATGGAACTCATAAACAGAGACATAGGGGACCTACAGACACCTGACCCCACCCAGTTCGGCTTTGTAAAGGGCAGATCCTGCCTTTTAAACCTGGTTGACTTTTTCAAAACAGTCACTAGAGCCATTGATGAGGGCAAAGCAGTCCATACAGCATACCTGGACTTGGCTAAGGCCTTCGACACAATACCCCACTCAGGCATCATAGATAAGCTCAACAGCTTAAAAGTAAACTTTTCTCCCTTTTTTTCTTTTTACTCTACTTTCCTTACCTCCAATCCTTGCTTTCATCTTCTGATAAGTATGTGTCAACCTGTATAATGTCATCTAGACTGCAATTGTATGTTATAGTAATTAACACAAGTAGTAGTACTTTTCATTGAAGGTTTTGCATGTTTTTGTTTTTGGCAAACTCTATTACTAACTCTATTATCATTATTGTTATTATTATTTTTGTATGATGGTTTTTCTGTATGTATCTTAGTTCTGTGGAGCTTTTCTCCCCGGGCCGCTACTGAAAATGGAATTATCTCCAGCTAGACTAGCCCGGTCAACAAATGTAAAATAAATAAATAAAATAAATAAACCCTTATGCCACTAGATGGGTTGCAAACTGGCTAAAGGACAGAACCCATAAAGTTAAAATCGCTGGAGCAATGTCAGACTTAAAGCCAGTCACAAGTGGTGTCCCACAGGGATCTGTCCTGGGACCCCTCTAGTTCGGCATTTATTTCTCAGATGTTAAAGTAAACATGGGAGGGCTGTGGCTGACAAAGTTCGCAGATGACTGCAAACTAGGCGCCATAGTCGATACACCAGCAGACACACACATCCTACAAAAAGGCCTCACAGAACCGGACAACTGGTGCCGGAGTCACGGCCTTAAACTAAATGCCAAAAAATGTATAGTCATCCCCTTTGGGAAAAACAAAGTACCCACAAACTATCACATAGACAGCAACCCACTGAGTATGGAAAAAGTAATCAGAGACCTAGGGACCCAAGTCGACAGCGACCTCTCATTTGACACCCACGTTGCCAAAGTGGTTAGAAAAACATTCTACCTTGCACACCTCATCATGAAGGGATTCACATCCAGATCCAAGGATGTCATTGTACCCCTATATTCCTCCCTCATCAAACCAATGATTGAGTACAATGCCCCATTTGGTATGTACCTCACCAGGCATTTGCAACAGCTGGAGAGACCACAAAAGTACCTCACCAAAAGGATCAAGGGTCTCCAACATATGTCTTATTCTGCCAGACTAAAGAAACTTCAGCTCTATTCAGTAGCATACCGCCTGCTCAGAGGTGATCTCTGCCTGACGTACAAGGCCATGTCCAATCAGGATCTGATGGACATGCTCCACCTCAAAAAATCCAAATCCATCAGGACCACAAGAGCTAAAGACTTAAACCTCAGCACAAGTATGAATAGGACATGCTGGAGGGATAGATTCATAACCCAGAGGCTTCCCATGCTTTGCCACAAGATCCCGGTTCGTATTAGGCAGAGCCCCTCATAGACTCTCTTCAAAAGAAATCTTGATGAGTGGATGAGAGATCGTAAGTTTACCCCAGGGGTCACATCTGTGTCACTGCTAGACAGGGGCACAGTAAACTAATTCTATTATATAAGGGGAACTTCATTGTGTCACTACTAGACAGAGGCACAGTATTCTAAATTTATTCTGTACATTTTTGTACCATTTCATGGGGTGGCAAAAGCCACATCACTATGGCTAGGCTTACAAATGCCCCAGGGCAGATAGCCTAGTACTATACTATGAAACTATGAAACTATAAAACTTTCACCTTTCCACATGACAATGACTGAAACCATACATCCAAATTAATAAAAGAATGGCATCACCAGAAGACAATCAATGTTTTGGAATGGGCCAGCTAGAGTCCACATCTACATCCAATAAAAAATCTGTGGGGTGCCCTGACAAGAGCTGTGCACAAGAGATGCCCTCGCGATCTGACAGAGTTGGAAGGCTTCTGCAAGTTAGAGTGTGCAAATATTGCTAAGTCAAGAAGTGCCATGTTGATAGACACCTTCCCAAGAGGACTGACTGCTGTAATTAAATCAAAACATGCTTTAACAAGGTATTAGTGTAAGGGTGTGCACAGTCATGCAACCAGCCTATTGTACATATTGCACTTTCTATATGTTACCCTAACCAATGTGTTTGTTCTTCAATTGGATTGCACAGGTTATATGTCACATTAAAGGTGGGAAACATTATGATATGATTTATGTGGTCTCATGTCATATATCAGAAAAACCTGGCTTGTTAACAGGGGTGTGTACACTTATTATATCCACTGTAAGCTTAGAAGGTTGTTATTGTAACCTGTTTTGTTTTATCATACATTTACTGCAGGTTTTGAAGTGTGAAACTCAGATTATGTCATTAATCAGTGATGCCAGTCCTCAGATCATCCCAGTAATGTGTCAGACAAACACAGGATTTATGAGGAACAGACCAAAAATATGAGTCACACATCTAGACATTCAGCGAAACTCTGTACAGTTGAGAGGTATGTTCTGTAGGGGTTGCCACTGTTCTACACAGATGAACAGCAATAAAGTATACATGGCTGCAGTGTGTGCTAGGTGAAGCTTAGAAGGTTGTTATTGTAACGGTTTTGTTTTATCATACATTTACTGCAGGTTTTGAAGTGTGAAACTCAGATTATGCCATTAATCAGTGATGCCAATCCTCAGATCATCCCAGTAATGTGTCAGACAAACACAGGATTTATGAGGAACAGACCAAAAATATGAGTCACACATCTAGACATTCAGCGAAACTCTGTACAGTTAAGAGATATGTTCTGTAGGGGTTGCCACTGTGCTACACAGATGAACAGCAATAAGGTATACATGACTGCAGTGTGTGCTAGGTGAAGGCCCATTACCTAACACTACTCACGTATCCCAGAGGTGTATATTAGTAGTAACATTGAGTGAAAAGGGCTGTACTGTATGATTTTGAGGGCCTGTCCAGAGTGTGTATGTTGTGCTCTGACTGTGTTGTAAATGTCACCAGTTGGCTATTGTGAGGTCTGTGTAATGCCTTTGTGCCACCTCACCTGTATGTGTCTGTGTGTGTGTGTGTGTGTGTGTGTGTGTGTGTGTGTGTGTGTGTGTGTGTGTGTGTGTGTGTGTGTGTGTGGGTGTGTGTGGGTGTGTGTGGGTGTGTGTGCGTGTGTGTGTGTACCAGCAAACCTTATAGTGCAGGTATTAATTTATGTATGTTGTCTTCCCCTCACAGGTGGACATGGTGGTCGTGGTCCCTCCTGCTCAGAATTGGATGTCTTTATCTCTGCAGACTGTGACAATGATGGTGGTCATAGTGAGGCACAGGTGGGGTTGTCAGGGGTTGAATCTGTACCATTGGTTGGCATTCCACAGTCATCCACAATGTCCCACGCACAGTCACAATGCCCACACATACCGTGTCCCCAGCAGTCACAGATAATGGACAGTTGGCAGGTGATGCCCTGGAACAGGCTAGTGTGGTGACTATGGCAAATGTGAGTGTAGACACCAGCTATAGCCAGAGTGCAGACGATGTCCCACACAGGCAGATGGACAGGGGTGCTCAGAGGAGGACTGCTCCCCATCAAGTTGCTGTTGCAAGTGCCACAGCAGGTGTCACCAGATGCATGTTTTTGGCTGTCATGGATGCACAGGCACATAATGAATGGAACACCAGACAAATACTCAGGGTCTTGGATGCAACTCTTCCTGGCTTACGTGGTGACATAAATGACCTTGTTGAGGCCATACATCAAAATACTGAGGTCATGACTAGATGGTGGGGTGAGACCTTGGCTAGAGCGTGTGGTAGGAGATGGGTGTCGGCCACATGGACGTAGGTCAGCACCGACATCAGCTGAGAGTTTATGCGGCTGTGCACCTTCACACTCCTGTAGTGGCAGTACCACCAGCACTTCTGAAGGGGGGTGCTGTCCACACCATAATGGTGCAAGCTATGTGCACGTTTCCTGGCCAGTCCCATCATGGACATGGATCCAGCAGACATCAGTCACCATCGAGAAGCAGTACTGCATCTGACCTTGGGCCTGGTCGTGCCAGTGAGACCCCTGGCAGAACCAGTTCCTGTGTCTATGGCTGGAGACAGTGAGCTGTACACCCTGCCATGTACAGTCCACAGCTGTCCAACATACCCCTGTGTAGGGCAGCCACATGGCATGACTGTGTGCATACAAACACACACACACATATCACTGTCACAGCCAGGTCACCTCCAGACACACACACACCACCTCTGCATGGCCCATTCAAAGAACATCCTTTCAAACACACACACATGATATCAACCATATGGCCCAGTCTAAGCCTCTGGCAAAATCACACAACACCTTGTGCATATGATGATACCTGTGCCACATCCCTGTCATCCATACCACCAATGCAGGGACATGCTGATATGGTTCTGATGCACAGGGTGAGTTAAGTACAGTTTAGCTATGTAATGCTGTGTAAAGTGCTGTCAGCTAGCATTTGTAATGGGTACACTTCAGAGTGTATGTACCTTTTCAGTCATGATGCATTATTGTTGTTAGTAACGCTGACTGAATATAGTCTTACATGTTGTGCTCTGTTTGTGTTCTAGGTATCTGTGTGTCAGCAGGATGTGGCCCTGCAGATATTGGCAATGAGAGGTATGGCAGATTGTTGACACATCGATCATGTGAGAGCCGAGGTACAGATGTATATGTGCACATTTATCAGGTCTGTGTAACAGTTATTGCATGTGCCACAGAGTTTATAGGGCTGAGGGGTGTATACAGGTAAGGCTATGGTGGTTGACATCAGCAGCCCTTGTAAAGCAGGCAATTTTAAGTGTAGTGGGTAGAACACACCTCAGATTGGTAAAACCCCCCCCCCAGAAGATATAGTGCTGACCAAACACAAAGAGAACACTGTTCACACACACACACACACACACACACACACACACACACACACACACACACACACACACAAACACATATGCACAGGATCACAGTTGCCAGTGTTGGGTTTGGGAACCCCTACCCATCTAGTTAGTGGTACTACAGTGTTATGCGGTTATCACAGGTGGCATGGAACTAATAGTGTGATGACTGTTCCAAGGTACCTGTAAAGTGAATAGCATCACGTTTCCTTGTGAGGTATGGCAATGGGGGTGTACTGGGTGTGGAAGGACTCATTAGACTGTCACCTATGAGTCTACACACTCACAAACACTGCTATACACACCAATGCACACACAATTGCCAGTACTGACATTAGCTGTCCTGCCTATCATGTTATTCATTCCATACTGTTACATATCTGTTGCACATGCCACAGGGCTTACAGGACTGAACAGTGTCCACATATACCTCTATGGTGGATGTGAACATAGGTCTTTGTAAAGTGGACCTTGGGATGTGTACTAGAAGTACCATGGACTAAAAATGTAAAAGTCACCCCCCAATGGATAGAGTTCTCACTCATACACATACACAGGATACAGTTCTCGCACAGACGCACTTGCTAGGACTGAGATTGGAATCCCTACTTATCTAGTTATTGCTAGTACAGTGTTATGCATTTATCGCATGCACCACAGAGCTTATAGTGTGAAGAGTGCCCCACAGTTCTTCTAAAGGTGAACAACATCACCAGCCCTTGTAAAGTATGGAAATGGGCAGTGTACTGGGAGAGTGAGGCCTCAAAATGTTGTATCCTACAAATATACACACTTACAAACACTTACCCACACACATTTGGTAGGGCTCAGGTTAGAACCCCCTACCTATTTACTCATTGGTACTATAGTGTTATGCAGTTATTGCACACACCACATAGCATATAGGATGAATAGTGTCTCAAGGTACCTATATAGTGAATAACATCACCAGCCCTCGTAAAGTATGGCAATGGTAGGTGTACTGGGTGAGAAGGGCCTCAAACTTCTTTCACCCACATGTTTACACACTTACAAACACTTTTATACACACTAATCTACACACACACATTTGCCAGTACTAAGATCCATAGGTTCATAGGTTCATAGGTGTGTACTAGCAGAATGGCCATGGAGCCTTTACAAGCCTAGCCCATAGGATTACCCTGGCATCATGCCACCTGACATTAGTCCCAGTGTGTCTAACAAGTATAGCCACTGAAGTGATCCCCGGGGTGGGATTTCTATTCCACATCCACTCATCCAGATTTCTCCTGAAGAGGGCCAGTGAGGTGCTCTGCTTGACATGTATGTGAAGCCTATTCCATAGTGTGAGCAGTCTCTGGGTTATGGACCTATCCCTCCAGCATGTTCTGTTGATTGTGGAAATGGGTTTGAGGTCTCTGGGGCATGTGGTGCAGACAGGTTCAGTTCTTTAAATGTGCCATTCCTGACAGGGCTGGGTCAGACACAGCTTTGTAAGACAAGCAGAGAATGTCTCTAAGTAGCTAATGTAAGACAGAGAATAGTTGGAGTTCTTGGGGTCTGTCCATATAAGACACATTTTTAAGGCCTGGGATCCTTTTTGTGAGGCACTTTTGCAGTTTCTCCAGGTATTGCAGGTGTCCAATGAAGTACATGCTAAATGGCCAATTGTACTCATTGAGTGGTCTAATGAGGGGAGAGTAGAGGGAGACAGTGACCTCTTACTTGCTGGATGCAACACCCTTAATAATGAGATGTTTCACATAGAAGGACTTTCTGAACACAGTGGTACTGTGGTGGTCAACAGAGAGCTCACTGTCAACCTGTGTTCCCAGTTCTCTTATAATGACTTCAGTGTCCAGTGGACTACCATTGATGTGGTGATTCATGGGAATCATGTTGTTCCCAAAGGGGATATCAGCACATCTTGTAGCATTGAGCTAAACTCCAGTGTTCTGACACCAGTCGTAGATCTCAGTAAGGTCTTTCTGCAGGCTGTCAACATCATCTCAGGAGGTAATAATAGCAACCACCTTGCAGTTGTCTGTGAACATTGTCAGCCAGAGTCCCTTTGAGTTGGGATGGACTTCAGAGGCATAAATACCAAACACGGGGGTGGCCCAGGAGCAAACATTGTGGGGCTCCACTCATGACTGGTCAGCAGTCTGACATGGTGTCTGCTTCTTTCACACCATGGGTTCTATCCATGAACCAGTTTGTAGGCCACCTAGTGATATAGGGTGTGATGCATAGCTGAGTGTGTTTGTGTATGATTCCTGAGTGGGGAATTGTATCCTAGGATTAGAAGGCCCACCTATCTTGTTATTTATTCCATACTGTTACATAGTTATTGCACGTGGCACAGAGCTTAAAAGGCTGCAGAGTGTCTACAGCTACCTCTACAGTGGATGACAACAGTGGGCCTTGTAAAGTAGACAATGGGACCTGTACTGGGTAGACCACAGCAAAAAAAGTGAAACCCACCCCCCAATGGATATGGTTCACAAACACATGCACTTGCCAGGACTGAGATTAAAAGCCCTACCTATCTAACTGTTGCTACTACAGTGTTATGCATTTATTGCATGTGCCATGGAGCCTATAGGGTGAAGTGCATCCCAAGGTACTTTTAAGGTGAAGAACATCACCAGGCCTTGTAAAGCATGACAATGGGAGATGCACTTGGTGAAAAAGGTCACTAAATACTTTAACCAACAGATATATACACTTACAAACACAAATACACTCACACACACATTTGCCAGGACTGAGATTAGAACCTCTACCTATCCAGTTATTGTGCCTACAGTGTTATGCATTTATTGCATGCACCACAGAGCTTATAGGGAGAAGAGTATCCCAAGGTACTTCTAAGGTGAGGAACATCACCAGCCCTTGTAAAGTGTGGCAGTGGGAGATGTACTTGGTGAGAAAGGCCACAAAATACTTTTACCAACAGATATACACACTTACAAACACACTCACACTCACATTTTCCAGGACTGAGATTAGAACACCTACCTATCTAGTTATTTGCACTATAGTGTAATGCATTATTGCACACACCACAGAGCCTATAGGGCAGAGGCCAGTCCAACAGTACTTCTACAGTGAATGACATCAGAAGATCTTGTGAAGTAGGCAATGGGAGGTGTAATGGGGTGGGAATGGAGTAAAACACTTGCTCCTATACCCCCTACACACACACACACACACACACACACACACACACACACACACACACACACACACACACACACACACACACACAGCACCACTGTTACATATGACAGGACTGTGATTAGAACCCCTACCTATCTAGTTATTTGTATGATAGTGTTACACAGTTATCACATGCACTATAGAGCTTACAGGATTGAAGCCAGTCCAAAGGTACTTCTAAGGTGAATGACATTAGCAGATCTTGTAAAGTAGGCAATGGGAAGTGTACTGGATGGGTAAGCCATTGTAATACTTTGACCTAAAGACACACACACACACACACACACACACACACACACACACACACACACACACACACACACACACACACACACACACACACACACAAAGTTAGGTTATGTAATATTCCAACCCCCACCTCAGTACCATCAGACAATGAATCTCATCTTCATGCTGGCACATGCCAGTGGTTACAACTGGTATGCAACTGTCTGAAACAGGACATCGCTCTCTGACATTCAGGGTATGACTCACTCTGTATGTGTGTCTCCTTGTCTGCCTCACTCTATCACTGTCTGTCCCTCTCTTCCCCAAGTCTATGTGTGTGTATGCTTGGCATATTGTAATATGTTTCCCAAATATATGCGCGTGTATCACATGCAACAGATGCAGATATACCACATATGTGCCACCTACAGCTGGCTGTGGTTAATCCTGTCTGATGGGTGTGTGTGGAGACAGGTTTACACAGCTGTGTGTATGCAAGGACATTTGCACAATACAGTGATACATGGTCCAATGTGGTTTCAGACATGGGCTTCACTTCTCTAAGTGTAGGAGCATGCTTAGTATGACCTTCTTTATTAAGTGTGGGAGATTGGCTGCCAATATGGGGAAACAATGGCCCAACCATAGGGTGGTACTGTAACTATTGCTCTTATCAATGTATTAGTTGCTTGACTTACAGGGTTTGTTTTAGCAGACATTTTCTAATATATTATAAACACTTATCAAAACCAAAGAAAAAAACAAAAACCTAATGAATCTAAAAGGCATACACAGATTTGGAGTGCCAAACAGCTTTAATCCTAGTACCTCTGCATTTCGCCTTCAAGGGATATCGACATATCAAATTCTAAAACTTAAATATACTAAACAATTAAACAATTGTGTTTCAAAATTTGTCTATATATCCCACTTTTAAAGTGACCAGTGCACATTAAACATAAATACATCCTTTAGCCATGAAAAACTACTACATTTCCCATAGAACTTCAGCAGCAGCAACATTACAACAACAAATAAATTACCATGAATTCTACAGCAATAACATCACAGAAATTTAACCAAGTTTACATAAAAAATCCCACAACACCCTCTCATAATGTGTGTATGTACTCATATATGAATTACACACACACACACACACACACACACACACACACACACACACACACACACACACACACACACACACACACACACACACAGATACACATTTATGGACATATTATCAATAACATTTCTTCAAAAATTTAAATGCCGAGGTACCAGGATTAAAGCTGTTTGGTACTTCAGATCTGTGTATGCCTTTTGGATTTATTATTTTCTGACATATGTAATGCTTGACACTGTACTGTATTGTGTCATTACATGCTGACAGATATAATCAGATCATCACAATTATTTACCAGAGAAATACCAGATGGATGATGCACAGACCTATATTATGAGGTGAAGGCTAGACCTTATTGCACAATCCGGCCATTTGGGAGGTGTGGCTAAAGCTGATTGACTGATAAACCTGTATAAAAGGTGCAGCACCTTGGTGATATACTGGCTGGGGATCCCCTGGTTGTGCAGTATTCTTCTTACCTGAAAGTTCATATCTTGGTGTGGCCATACCTGTCAACTGGACAGATTCTCACAGATTATCCAGATTCATGCCTCATATATCTGGTCGGCTTCCCTTAACATTGTGGTTTTCTAGCACATTTGTTGCAAACCACTCAGGGTTGCAGTCAGTGATTAATGACAGAACATTAGAGTTTCAGACTTCACACCCTTCATGACATCCATGGTACTACACACCCCCTCTGTTATTATATCCACTTTCTAACATTATGAGCACAATAATTCAAATGAGTCCCTATAGTTGGGCCTTTTATCCCACCATTATCTATGGCTTTGTCCAGATTTCTTCCTCTATGCAGTTGAGAGGTATGCTACTAGCATTTAGCAGCATGGCCTTACATTTGCATTTTGCTGACTGTGTTATGTTGGTAGCATGGACCCCTTGACATTTCCTACAAAGGCACTATGGGTGAGGCATGGGCCTTTGCCAGAGGCCTGTAGGCTATGTGAGACTGATGCAGACCATCTGCAGCAAGGCAGTGCATTCTGTCACTCATATGTTCCCAGGCTGCCAGGTAGTGGACCCCCCTGGAGTGACAATGGTAAGTGACAGAATGCACTGCTGTGCTACTAGAAACCATACCTCTCAACGTATGTGGGCCAGACAGCTGGACAAAGCCATAAGTAATTGGGTGACAAAGACCTAAATATACGGTCCATTGTAACTATTGGCCTTACAAACCTGGAAGGGTGACACAATAACAGATTTTGCATTAGCATGCATTTTTCCATAGGGTATGAGGTCTGAGATACTATAGTCCATCATTATTTTCTGACTTTAGACTTTTGTGGCTTACCAATGATTTCCTAGACAACACCACTATTTCGGAATAAAGACACCACAAATATGATACAAACCTCTGTACATTCTGCAAAAGGTCTGTACAGTTGGGAGGTATGGTAGGCACTGTGTAGGTAACTCCAACCTGTGCACTGTTCATATGTGTAGCCCCCTGTACATGATCTATCCAGCTTCCTGGCAGTAATGGATGTTGACATCTGGACAGTGTGTACAACTCCAACTATAGGTGTAGCTGACATGCAAAATAGTTGGCACTGCATTTCATGGAACATGGCCCTGTCTACCATAGTACTGTACCCAGGCCACTAGGACACAACAGCCAAGAGAAGTTTCTGGCCATGTCCTGACAGCATTCCCCACACATATGGAAAGCTCATTGACCTCTGCATATTGTGGACATGCAACAAGTTATCATGTTAATTGGGACAGCCTTGGCAATGTGTACTCTGCTGCTATTACCCTACAAACTTACATATTACTGCATTTCTATGAGAATATGGGTGGGGGGCACCTGTCAATGGTACACATTTGCAGAGACTCTGCTGATATTGGCTTTACATGTTGGTTCCATTTAGCATAGTATTGTGCCTTGTCTTGAAGAGTAGAGGCATATCACTAGAGACCACAGGTTAGATTGTAACGCCATACAATTGAGTTTCAGATTTCGTACCCTTCAGAGCCTTACTGCAAATGCAAAGCCTGCTGTGATATCACTGTGTAAGTCTGGAGGGGGGTATTCCATCATTGTCACCATTTGTGGACCTTTGCCAGACATTCCTTTATGGTTTTCTACAGCTGACTTGCTGTGTGAGTCTGAGGGGTGAGTATGGGATCTCCACAGTGACATCCATGCATGTGACCTATGGCCCCATTAGTTGGCCCCCCACATATACTGCAGTGGACTTTGTCACCTTAAATGATAATGTATAGTGTGGGGAAGCCAGTATTGTGCAGCCATTTCCTGATGTCCCACATAGCTGTCTGTTGTCTGCTGCCATCCCAGTAGGACACCCCATTCCCTTGCATGCATGCAGCATTACCATAGATATGCTACCAAAACATAGTGACCCATTAATTTACTGTTAAGAAGACTGACTTACCTTATGCCTGTGGCAGTTGTAATGACGGTGCTTGAGGGCTGCCTGTGTTGGATGCACACAGTACATTGCCTATACATGGTAAGTTGCAGGTAATGTGGTGTGTGTGTCATCCATTTTACTGTGTCTGCAGGTCAGAGAGAGGTGTCAAGCCAATGGTCCCTACAGTGTCAGTGTGTGTGCTATGCATTGCCTCTTTGCCAAGGCCTGGGCATACTAGGTATGCCTCCATCTGCCTACAGGAGTAGGCTCAGGGGCTTCCTCCTCTGAGTGCCTCTATGCTTGTGGAGACCTTGGCAATGGTGGGAGGCTGTGTGGCCCTTCCTTGTGCTGTTCCAGATGCAGCTGTTTCCACAGGATCATATTGTGATGCATGGCACATACTATGAACATGTGTGCACGTGTGGTTGGAGAGTGCTGCAAGGCTCAATTAGATATGTCAAGGCAGCAGAACTATGACTTGAGCATCCCAAACACATGCTTTATAATGATCCTGGCTTGTGCGTGTGCCTCATTATGGTGTTCTTGAGTGGGTGTGTGTGCATTTCTGATGGGTGTCATCATCCAGGGCTCCAGTGCATAGCCAGCATCCCCCACCAGATGGCCATACAGGATGTCTTCCCAGGCAAATGCATGCTACAGCTGTGATGAATGCCAGATGTGGGAGTTGTTATAGCTTCCAGGGCTGCCAGCACACACATTCATGACAATGCCCTGAGCATTGCACATGACCTGGCAGTTGGAGGGGAAGCCCTTGCAGCTTATGTAGAGCCTACCCTGCTCACCAGCTGGTGCTTTGATGTGGATGTGCGTGCAGTCTATTGCATCCAGTACCTCTGGGTATTCTGCTACATGGTGGAAGAGACACATATTGCTGGTCCTCTACTCACAGGTATTGGGGAAGTAAATGTGCTCACTGGCATGTGGTAGGATGGCATCTAGGCACTGGTGGAGTTCTCTGGATGTAGATGCCTGTTAGACCCCCATGATATCCCAGTAGGTCTTTAGAAAGTACCTGTAACTAGTATTCTTAAGGCTACACATACCTTGTTATCCACTGGGTAGGGAAACCCCTCTGTTGGCTCTAGGTCTGAGTTGAGGCCAGCACAGCTCGATGATTTGCTGAAGTATGTCTCTGTCCACTCTGTAGTGCTCTACTATCTCCAGATCATGTCGCCCCTGGTAAGTTACCCTAGGTCTGAACACTCTTCTCCTCCTCCTCAGTCTGTGGCGGTTGTCAGCATTATCCTCCTCACTGCCCTCAAACTCTAGCACATAGTGATGGATAAAAGCAATGGCACCGCCTAACATTTTTTTGGTTAAAATTCCCCCACATGTGTACACTAATGGTGCAGAGTTTGTGGGAAAAACCAGAGTGGAAGGTGTTTGCATAGTTTATACTGTTGTGCTGCAGAAGCTGCCTGTATGATTGGCTGACTATGATGTATTTCTCCTGCCAGCTATGTTATTTGTTTTGATTGCTTTTATTCTGCTATTTCCCTTTTTTTTATTTTTTCCTCTTCCTATTCCCACCCCTTTTAAGCCCCGAGGTGTGCTGTGCAAACCCGGTGCCCAAATGTAAACAGTACTGCTATTGCTGAGATTTTTGGTTTGTTTGTTTGTTTTAGACCCGGTGCTCGTTGCGCAAACCCATTTAGCTAAAGTAAACAATGAGGAATAGCCCTCCACTGGACATGAACATGCTTTTCATTTCATGGAAGAAGTCAATACAGCTTTAGACACACCCTTACTTAGCTGTGCTTAGCTAAGCTCAAATGTGAGCCGTGGAGCTCCAATGTGCTTACACCAAGCATGACCCACCCCCTTTTCATGTCTGCTGCTCCTCCTGCTTACATCACTGCCTTATAGCACCTACATAGTTATGTGCAGTTTAGCACTTTGATTCTTTTTGTGATTCAGTAAATTTCCCTTATTAGCATACCCCACTGCCTTAGTCCCTAGTTACAGCACTACCCTAGAGCCTTTCCTCTTAGCAACCACTGTTCCCTGCTATTGTTTTGATTCTGCATGCCATAGACCATAATGGCAAAATGCAGATTTCACTTAAAATTGACTTTTGACATTTTTTTTTTATTTTCGGCATGATCCCATTTGCTTGTAGCTGAATACAATTCTGCATGCTACAGTATTCTGCCACGGATGCCTGCCTGCTTACTGGATTGCTAATTGACCTCATTTGCATGGTTTTCAACAGCAAATGAAGTCATTAGCATAATCCAGTTGTGTCCGTGGCAGAATAGGGTTGCCAGGCTTGTGCACGTCCCCAGGCTTGTTTACTGGATCACTCAGATTCCTGGATGGAAATTTTAGCTTATTGAATCCCAGGGAAAATCTTGAAGCATCGCAGGAAAGAGTTATTGGTTTGCTGACATCATAGTATCTTAATGTAGGTGGCGTAGCAATTTTTTGTTTAAGGTCTTCAAATGCTTCCTGGTGATGTTCTAACCATGACCATGTAACATTCTTACATGTTAGCTCTCTCAAATATGCTGTCAACTCACTGAAGTCTGGTATAAACTTGCCTAAATAGGTGCCCATACCAAGAAAATATTGTAGATCTTGTACATTATCTGGCACTGACATCTCAAGAATGGCTGCTTGCTTGGATGGATCTGGTCTCAAGCCAATTCTAGAAAATAAATTACCTACATATGTAACTTCTGGTTGTCTGAATTTGCACTTTGGAAGGTTGAGCTTCAAGTTCACTTCAAGTGCTCTATCTAGAACTCTCTTAAGATTTCTGTTATGCTCTGCTTCACAATTGCCTCCGACTTACAAATCATCTACTATTATGGCATAAAGATAGCCTGAAAAAATTGCTCCACTGCATGCTGAAAGACTTCACTTGCAGAATTTATTCCAAATGGCATCCTGAGAAATCTATATATTCCAAATGGGGTACTGAATGTAGTCAGTAATGAAGATTTACAATAAAGCATCACTTGCCAAAATGAACATTTTGCACCTAAGACAGAAAAAACAGCGGAATTGGTATTAGAGCTGCAACTTCCTCGATGAGGTCATTTTAATTCTTTGTTCAAATTTCTTGGGACAATGCATATTTTGATTTTGTCTGAGCCTTTTTTGTGAGCTGCTACCATGGACGACATCCATTTGTTAGGTTCTGTAACTTGACAAATTACACCTTGCTGAACCATTATGTCCAATTGGGCTTTGACTTTATGCTGAATAGCTATTGGAACTTTTTTTGCTGGTCTGACCACTGGACTGATCTCTGAGTCTGACTTCATAGAATACACAACGGGAAGTTTGCTCAACTTGTCATCTAAAACATCAGCATATTCTGAAAGAATAGTGTTAGTGAAGCAAGAATTGGGACATGTGCTTATTTGATTAACTTTTTGGTAAAATAAAGCAGATTCATTCTCAAACTGTCTCTGAGATCCAATAATAACTGCACAAGTCTTCAAACTACATAAAATAATAATATATAGCAGTTCTTGCCACATAACATGAAAGCACTACTGAGCCTTCAGTTTGAATTTCTTTGCCTCCATAGTTAATAGATCTTGCACAATTGGTCACATTTAGTTGTTCACCAGCTCTCATTTTAGCAAAAGTATCTGTAGACATAACACTGCACTTTGCATCAGTGCCTACTTTGAGCTCAGTGGGTTTACCATTGATCCAGACAATACAAAATTCTTCATTCTTTGCCAATAAATCTGCTGCATTTCTTTCACCAATTACTGACACACCATCTACATAGAAAGCAAACTGTTGTAGTTCTAGTTGATCAATTTGCTTTTTCAAATGACCCTTCTTTATAAAAGTATGAGGCATACTTGATTTACAAAATTTTTGAAAATGGTTCCATTTCTTACATTTATGGCATTGCTGACCAAATGAGCATGCCCCTTTAACTGAACTAGTCTTAGAACTTGTTAGAAGATTGCGGGTTTTCCTTGCCACACTCACAGCTGCCATGTGGGTAGGCCTATTTCTGCCAACCGCATCTTGCATGCTGTCTACATTTGCTCTGGAGCAGAAACCATGCTTTTATCACTTGCAAGCATATTCGTGTGCTTTTCTGCAATTTCATGGATTTCATAAATCTCAGTAGCTTTGGTCAGCATTAAATCACTGTCACGAAGGAAAATCTTTCTCACAGCAGCACTATTAATACCACACACGAGCTTGTCCTTTATTAACTCATCTTTTAAATCACCAAACTTACACATTTTAGCTTTGTTCCTCAGGTCAGTAATATAAGCTGCAAAAGTTTCTCCTTGCTTCTGATCTCTTGCGGAAAAAAAATGCCTCTGTAATGTAACATTGGTCTGGGGGTTACACATCTCTCTGAATTTACACTTCAAATACTCGGGGTCTTCCCTTGATTCAACCTGTATAATAATACAGCTATTTTCCCCTTCATCTTCATACGCTGCTGGTCCATATACAAATGAATGCTCCATTTCAATGGCCTCTTACCCTGCTAGGTTTACCAAAATGAATGTCCTAGTGCATGCATCTTTATCAGAATAAGCTGCTTCTATGAATATATCATACTCTTGCACAAATATTCTCCAATTTTCTGCAATGTTCTGATCAAATGCAAGTGATAGTGGTTTTTGAAAGCCATCTGCTCTATTAATACATCTCAGTGAAGACTTTGCCAGTATGCATGAGCACACATACATATACATATGCCAGAAATTTATGCCAGGAATTGTAACTATGCCCAATAGCACAACAAGCCTCTGTATAACTTAGCTTTGCTAAATAAGTTTCCTGGGCACTATAATACTCTTGAAATCACCTCTTATCAGTGCAAGAAACATTTCAAATAACTGCACGATGTGAATTAACTGGGCAGAAGAAGCTGAGAGCAGGAAACATTTCGAAGTAACTGCTCTTTGCAAATAAACAGTACACAGCACAGTGAAATTTCCCCCAAATGGCTGTACTTTGTTAAACAACTGCATATAGTGCAAGAGACACTCTGCGAATAGACACACCCAGCACAAGAAACTTTTTGAAATGGTTGTATTTGACTGGATGTTATGAAATAGTGGCACTTTGCACACAACAAACTCTTCTGAATAAATGCACAGTAATAAACACACACTGTAAACACTTTTACACAGTTTGAGGTATTTCAAATAACTCTAGTTATAACATTCAGAGCTCCGGTCAATGTGAAGTAGTAGTTTATGACAAAACACATTAATTTACCAAAAATATGCAGTCACCTGGCTTTATTTATATTTAATGTGCCCTTTTTTGCCCTTTGTTATATTTGTTTTGCTCACTTAATCTCTTTTCATGCCCATTATGTTTTCTTGTGCTTGTTTTAACTCTAATCATGCTCATTTTACTTTAAACATGCGCATTTTGCAATTCTGACATAGTTCTAAACCCCTTATATGCTTTTCTGATGCTCATTTTGTCAAATACCTTAATTTCAAACATTTCGTCTGATTAATAAGTTTTTTATGCTTCCTGTTTGCTTGATAAATGTTTTTTTTTACTATTCATTTGCTTAGTAATGCATTTTGTGCCCTTGTAATGCTCCATTTTATCTTTTTTAATAAATAAATCATTCATGCAAGTTTTCATTACCTTTAGCTCATTTTTGGCCCTTTTATGCTCTCAGTTCACTCAGTTTGCCTTCACTATTAACTCTACACCTCGTAGCTCTGAAAAGCAGTCTCTGGAATCCTTGTTCTGGCACCATGTCACTCGTCTAGTCAGGATGAAGTAGATGAACATTGTGGGTTCTGTTCAAGCAGTTTCATTATGTACAAACACATTAGAAATGAAGCTAAATAACTTTAACTTATATACAAACTAGCTGTCTCATACATAGATATTCACACTCTGTACTCACAAAATGGCACTGAAGCTAGCATGCGCTTCCTATTTATATGTATGTTCAGATCTTAGAAATGCTTCTTAAAGTTACAACACACATTATTCTGCATACAGCAACAACTACGCAATTTGACAGAATTTGTACATGACTTTGAATTTTGAACCCCAGCGGGAGAGGTGAGGACAACATAACTGTGTTGTCAAGCCAATTGGCCCAAATTATGTGTATCTAGTGGACATGTGTATGAAATGGAGAGCTATGTATGGGAGGATATTTCTTTTTGGGACTGGTGCCCCCCCTCTTGTTTTAAGGTGAAAGTGGAATGTTGGGGAAGGGACATAGGCATGTGTGGGGGAGGTAAGTTGGATAGGTGAGAATGCATTTTCAGGCAGACAGGACAGCAAGACAGCAGACAGGGATGGTGTATGAGACATGAGGGGGGTGAACACCTTGAATAAGGACTGTGTTGTTGAATCTAAGTCCCATGTGCCTCCACAAGGCAGCAGTATGACTCACAGCCCCACCCATGGGACTGTCAGCACTGCTTCATCACTGCCCTGGTTGTGGCAGTGGTGAAGGCTGGGCACTGGGGCAAGGCTGGCCCACCAGGCTGGACATCATGTCCTCATTCTGATGCAGGCAGTGGTCAAAACCATGGTAGGCTATCCTGTGCACAAAAACTGGCAGCTCATCCAGGGCAACAACTTCCACTCCACCACCACTCTAAGAGGGGGTCTGTCCCTGTCCCATGGGGTAGTACAACCTGATGCCACAGATAGTGCAGGGGCAGCAGAGGGAGCACCACTGGTTTGGCTCCCAGATATGCTGGGACCCAGTGCCATGGCCAGAGGAGGCAAGGTAGGTGGATCATCTGGAACCGGCCTACCTTGACATGCTGTGGTAAATGAGGTATAGCAATAAGTTAAGGTTAGTAATAACCAAACCACTGTTGGTATTAATAGAATGGACCATCATATTTATAATTCCAAATACATATTAATGTATATTATGTGTAACACAACATTAAATAACATAACAGTCAGTATGTTAACAGCATGCCAGTAAGAATTAAAGCATAAAGCCAACAAAACAGTTAATTTAACAAAATAAGTTAATACTGAATCATAATAAAACATAATGATAATACATCACATTTTACCAAAATATAGTTAGTTTAACAAAATATGTTAATATCACATCATAATAATAAATAATAATAAATAAATTAAAATAGGGGGTGAGGCAAGAGAGAGAGAGAAACATTCCATTACTGGCAATGCAGACTATATCCCTGAAAACAGTGATAATAAATATTCTACAGGTGTGTAGTGTCAGTTTTGAGTACAGTGACTACAATTCTCCTATAGCTGATGTAGCACATACATAGCTCTCAAGCTGTGAGCATGGATCAGTATGGCCCAAGGAATAACAAATGCAGGTACACAACTACAAAGAACAGTTTCACATAACTACCAAGGTGTTCTGTAAGTAGATTTGGTGATACATTGCATTCCAGGTAATAATTTTTCTGGTAATCATGTGACAGATGGATTAGGCAGTTTTAATTACATTACGAGAAATTGTGACACTTGAGAGGCATGTTTGTGTGCAGTACATAAACTAGACAGTCATCATGCTTTAGTTGGCAGGCATGGTAATAGAACCAAATAGTTGTGACTGCAGGGGACATCAGCAAATAATGTAACAATTGACTGCAGCAACTTAGTACAGACATGTATGGAATACAGCCGTACTGGAAATATTTAGACAGATTTATTTAGGAATCAACAGTGCTGCTTAACACTTTATTGTTATTGCTGATAAGTGTCTGTGAAATCTAAAAACAATATCTGCTCATAACATGGGCTACCTCAACCATATACCTTTTGTTCCTTGAGTGGGATAAAATGAGAGCATTATGTGACTGATATTGGCCTGGAGACAAACTTGGCCCATGCTATGAGTTCAGCAATACATGTTACAGGGCATTCGTTTTGCATTCTAGAACTATTACAGTGTTATACTTGACTGCAGTGACAGTAGAACACACATGCATGAAATACAGCTGTACTGCATTTATTAAGACAGATTTCTTTAGTAATCAACAATGCTGCTTAACACTTTATTGGTATTGCTGAAAAATGTCTGTGAAGTCCACAAACAATATGTGCTCATAGAGGGGGCTATCTCACCCATATACCTTTACTACCTGGAGTAGGAGGAACATAGAGCATATTCTGAGTGATATTGCCCTGGAGACAGTGTTACACTTGACTGCAGCAAATTTACCATAGACAAGCAATGCATACAGCTCTACTGCAGTGGTTATGACAACACAATCTTGCACTACACAAGTTTTCTTACTGTTATTGGTATTGTTTATTGCTTATTGCAATTCAGTTGTTATTGTTCATTTATTGCACTACAGCTCTAATTGCCCATTTATTGCACTACAGTTTTATTGTGTATACTTTATTGCAGTAAATGCTTTACTCTTCATTGCTTATTGCACTACAGTTAGCATAATAAATCTGTCCTTACCACAATCACGGTGCAACCTGGCCAGGCACCTGGTATAGGACTCAAAATTGCAAGTCCTCTCAGCTGCAGCTATTGGGAAAGAAGCACACTATTATGCATACCAGTTTTGCAGACATTCAGCTTGCATTTTGATAAAACAGTGGAAAACATACTTACATATTTGTGGGGCATGCACAGCTCTTGCCTTTTGGACCCAGGTGTCCAAGGTTCCCCTCTTTCTCCTCTTCAGGTCATCATAGCAGTGATGATACCATTCACCAGTGTGAGGTATACCAGTAGCACTGGTAAGTTCCCTGGCCAACTGGTCCCAGGCCTCCCCCTTACATTCTGAGTGCTGGAAACTGCCCTGCATCAGCCTGGGTCATAATTCATTACCAGGAGCCCAACAAAGATCTTGGACTCCTGCACACCCCATCTCTGTGCCCAAAAGCTTCCACACTCTCCAACACCACCTTTCATATATACAGATAAGCAGACTCCAACGAATGGTGCAGAATTCCCACCTATTGCTTCTAACATAGACTGTTTTCCTGCTCTTGCATGTCATTGAGCAACATTCAAAAAAGTGCTGTGTCACTTAGCATGCAAACCAGCTAAGCAGAGCTAACCAATGCGAAAACTCGCACAATCATGGTTTTAGTGAAGCTTAGCACTGCACAAACAGTAGTAGCCATTAGCATGTTTAAGCAGTGCTCAGAAATTTGTTTTTAAAAGTAAATATATATACTAAATTAAATTACAGACATATTATGACCAGGACCTACAAAGCATTAGGCTGTAACTCTACCCATTTAGCTACTTGGATATTATGAAAACTAGTATAGTTTCACACATACTACTGGGCTACCTGTTAGCATTGCTGAGCACTGCACCATGCCACACAAACCCACTTAAACAGACCCAGAATTAAATAATTAATTACATCTGGTTTCTATTTTTAGATGTCTGGCAGCTGTTGGCTATGTAAGTATAAATGCTGCTCTGCTCTGAGGTGTTGCAAACAGCAATTAAAAAAAAGAATATATAATTAATTACATCCAGTTTCTATTTTTGGATGTGTAGCAGGTGTCACCTGTCTATATGTGAGCACAGCTTGGCATTGCTGCACTCTGTGGCATGCAAACATACAAAGAGAAAAAAAAAATCATAAAAATAAAAGATTGCATCTATAAAACAATTCCCAGCATTTCAACAGTAGTGGGGAGCATTACAGGGAGCCGCACCCTGTACATAACATCTGACCAGGCATCCGCAATGATGGCTAGCCTCGACACTGCTCCCTACATGGATTCAATATCCCTGTTCCTATGCTCTCCCTCGGCAGCACACCTTTATTAATATGCATGGCAAGCTGCCGAGGGGGAACCATGGCCGTGTATACAGATACATTCCATGTAGGCTCTACACGGTGCCTACACAGATTTTATTAAATGCTGGAGATTGCTGTCATCTTGTGAAATCTGTGAAACCCTAATATTCACTGCTTGGGTGAACTTTAAGACTTATATGATTAATCCATGCTCTAATAAGAGAAGAGATGGCAGTGAGAATTCATGGGGTCTCAATGAAGGGCCATAATCTTTTTTTCCAGTTGTTCCCCTAATAATTAATAAATATACATTAATATCTTATACAGTTTTGAAAAACTGTGGTATGGAAGCAGTTTCATCTAGATAGTTACCTGTGTGTTGTATTTTTACTGTAATTTAGCATTTTGCAGAAGTACTTCATACTATCTTACTTGGCCTTGTAATTCAATAGGGTAGGCATTTTTATAGCAGTCAGTCATGTTTTGAACATATTCATGGTCACCTTAAATTGCCCATAACTAACATCTTTTCTTTCTTTTCAATACATTATTGCATTTAATATTTACATAATAGAAGCATAATGGGGACATCACAAAAAAGGTGAAAGGAGTAAAATAAAAACTTAATATACAGCTGTCATGTCTGAATGGCTCAAAAATAGAGACACAGCAGATGTGGTTTATCATCATCGAGGTATTATCTATTCAAATTGACAAGTCTTTAGAAATGTTGTAAATACAGAGTTCCACATTATATGCAAATTAGTGTAACTAGCTTAACAGTGAAGCTATTTACTCCACAAATTATAGGTGTGCGTGTGTGTGTGTGTGTGTGTGTGTGTGTGTGTGTGTGTGTGTGTGTGTGTGTGTGTGTGTGTGTGTGTGTGTGTGTGTGTGTGTGTGTGTGTGTGTGTGTGTGTGTGTGTGTGTGTGTGTGTGTGTGTGTGTGTGTGTGCGTGTGTATGTGTGTGTAGACAATATATCTGATGTCTTCACTCCATACTTGATGTTTTTGCATGGGAAATGTGGCCTTCTCTCTCGCAGCATCTGCAGTTTCTAAGCTCTCATAGTTTTTAGATTTTCTATTTTCTTGAGGCAGAAGTGGTTTTGACATTCTTCTGTTTGCAGATCCTCCTGGAACTTTGACTTCGACAATGTGTTTGTTTTGCATAAACATTTGGAGTATTTTCTATTCATCATTCCATTTTCCCTACGATTGTTATATGGCTGCCTGCCAACATCAGCTTTAGGCTGTCTTTAGAACTTTCAGAGAAACTGTAATGATTTTGATTTAGCTACTTTGCCACCAACTTCAGCTTCAAGCTGTGGACTTTTCCATGGCTTTTGTATTCCTTCTTTTGTTGCCAAAGCATACATCTGTAAAGATATACTATTCAACAAATGGTAGCTTCTAGAAATCACTCTTTCTAATTCCAACTTGTGAAAAAAATTCAAGGCATGAAATATTTTTCACCTATTGGCTATAATTCAAGGTTGCAGCTGTGCAAGCCGGCTTTCACTTTTAACAAGTATTTTATCTTTTCCCTGATGCTTTATGGCCATGGAGTTAGTTACGTAAGGGGGTTGGGGGTTACAGCTGGGGGTCTTCCATCCCAGCAAAAATTCTTTACATTTCTACTTTGTCAGGTCTATGTTTTAGTTTACTAGTCACTCAACATTTATTGAAAATTAAACATCAAAAACAGTGAGCCAAAAAAAAAAAAGTAAAAAAAAAAATATTTTTGACAGAAGGTAAGCCCCCCCCCAAAATTATAAATAATAACTCCCCAGTCACACCACATTAGAGAAAAGAGCAAAAACCCTGTAAAAGTTCTCCACTGGTCCACTCGGTACAACATATTGTGGTGAAGTACACTGCAATATTAAATTTTCAAACTAATGCCACTCATGTGCTCATGTACCAATGCAAGGGTGACCTGTAACTAAGCTATGTGTTTCACAGAGTTTTCTCACCCTGTTTAGTATCAGTGAGGTTTCACTTGATGGGTTGTAGTGGATCCATTAATGTGATAGTTTTTTGCAGTTTCTGCTATAATAGTGTTTCAGTTTCTGTTGATTGCTTTCTGGCATTTTATTTTGTTTGTGTATATTTTCAGGCATGAGCAATGTAACTGAAGTATGTAATTTGCTTTTTAACTTTCTGTCCATTAACAACAATTGAGCTGGTGGGGGACTAAGTATCTGCAATGAAACATTCTTATAGTTCAAAACTGTGACATGACAAGCTTGTTAGTTTTTGCTACAGCTATTTCTTATAAGATTTGTGACTGTTTGGATAGTTCTCTTCAATTGTCCATTGGAGTATAGATAATGCGGAATGGACATTATACGTAAAAATTCCCATTCATGACAGATCTGCTGAATTCCTGACTTTTGTGCTGTGAATTACAGTCAGATGAGATAATAACAGGTATCCCCTGTTTTGAGACAATATGTGGATCGATGTATTAATCATACATGTACTTGCTGCATCTGATCATTTCTCAGAATGTAGAATGCAATTCGCACACTAGCTGCATCTGTCCTGTCATCTCAGGTAGCAACTGGCCCTGTAAATTGACAGCATTATTCTCTATAGCCATATCTCCTTCATGCAATGAACACCAATCAATGTGACATTTCAACAATGGTCAGCTAGCTGCCCTGACCATACTTTGGAGGATCTCAGTGCAGTGCTAATTGTGAGCTATCAGGGTATCAGAAGTGAGCCTTGCCCAGGCCAAAGACATGCTTTACACCTGGGGCTAGCCACGGGCATGTTATAGGTAGTGCTTAGTGACCCACACTAATGTCATTAGCATAGCTCAAGTGGCTGTCACAAGACACAGATACTGCAGACTAGATACTAGTTAACCACGTAAAACTGAATGGTTTTTTAGTGTATCTAACCGTGGTACATCACGCATCAGTGTCATTGCTCACATAACTGTAGCACTAATCTATTCTGCACATATTTGTTTATTACCTGAAGTAAATGTAGTTTGTTCAAATAAACAAGTCCCACTGTTATAGTTGACCTCCCTCTGCATACTACATTCCTATGTACTGTTTTAGTTTATGCACATATTAATACTGACAGATCTTGTTTTGCATGGTTTCTGACTTGCTTCTGAATTTAGTAAGTTTCATGCATTACCTTCTCCTTGCATATGCTTCTTATTGTAAGACCATTACCTTTGTAGATCTTATCTCTGGATTGTCAATACCTTGCTTTCATATGCAAGCCATACCACTTTGCCCTGCATACTGTGCAGATATTTTCTGAGACTTGTCCTGGGTTTGTAGGTTGCTGTAAATTTCAGTATAAATATTATGATTATATGAATCAAGCAACTTAGGTTGGAAGAAAAAAATATCAAATGGGTAGCTGGAGAAAATTAGTCCAGATTATATTAGAATGAAGGAGACATAAGGTAAAAAAGGGGAGTTCTTGTTCTCTTGCTACATTCATAGTATCCTGGAAATAGCTGTGGTAACTTTACAGTCAGAGGTACCATGACATCTTGGTTAAGTAAATGCCTAGTAATTTCATTTTTGTAAGAGAACAAGGATTATCCTTGCTTTTAAACTAATCTCTGTGTGTATGCAAATATTTATGTGTCTTATAATATTTTTTAGTCTTGATCCTATATTAGCTGACTTTGGAAGTTGCTATCTTTTTGAAGTTTCAGACAATGCTCAATACATAAGAAAATCATTAAATGCTATCTGTAAGTATAGTATAATGCCATCTGTATGCACTGCCCTTATTTATTACTGCCAAAAGCATGACAGGAAAATTCTAAACTTTGTTATAATAACAGGCTAAATATGATAACTGATAAAGGAATCCCTGCTTAATGCCTTTCTTATAGAAAGACTGACAGCTATATCCAACCAATGATTAACAATAACTACAGCAACAATAACTATAGCTGAGGCAGAAAACAGATTTACTGGGAAAGCCGTATGTTTCAAGTGTGTCAGAAAGAAAAAAAAATAGCAAAACCCTCTTTTAAATGCCAGTTTCCATAAGAAGGTAAGAAACAATCGCAAAAAAACTTTTGACCTTTTTTTAAACTGTTATCAGGATTCCTGCCCAGATTAAAATAATCTGAAAACAAGAAACCAAGAATCATTACATATTACATACTTTTAACTAGTGTTTAATTAAAAATTTCAAACAAGTTTGCAAGGGTTTACTTTTAAATTTCGAAATCCCCAAACCTCGAACCTCTAAATCCCAATGTTCAGAAGTTTCAAGTTTTGGAATCTTGAAATGTATCAATGGAGATTGCCATATAGTGTGGAATGGGAACTTTACTGTTCTCTTCATTATAGTGCAATCTCGATTTGGCATATTTAAGTAGCGGGGGTATGCAGGAGGGCTTTTCCTTCTGCAAAAACATGATTTCTGAGCTTTTCTTCTTTTAGGTGTTTTTTTATTTTTCATTTCGAGATTCCAAAACTTTGAACTTCTGAACATCAGGATTTAGAGGGTCGATGTTTTGGGATTTTGAAATTTAAAAGTAGACCCGTTTGCAATGGTGATAAATCAGTAGTAAGAAGGTCAATGTTTGGTTAGTCATTTTTCTGGCATATTACTGAGAATAATAAATAAGTGAAATGAGTTTAGGGTAGGAGCCTTAATATAAAATTAATTCATATATCTTCTGAACTAGAATATTAATAATTTGCAATTGTAAATGTGTCCATAAAACCATAGGTAGGTTGTGGGACTGTGCTATGAGGAAAGTGTACCATAATTTCCTCTTTTATGTCTGACTTTATAAACTTTACCATTTTGAGCTGTACACTTTTGAAAATACATAAGCTGATGTTTACAGAAAGTACATCATATTTAGTGACACTGACCTAGTATGTTAGCTATATGCCATTGTGAAAAAATATTGAATTTGTGTCAAAGGCCAAACTGAAGAGGTCAGAGACTGAATGTTTTGCTGGCTGTGGCAAAGCTTTTTATTAACGAAATGCTCATGGCGACATTACATACATTTATAAGGCTCTCAGTTTGCCAGTATTGTATGAATGTTTATTTGACACTGAATCAAATGGACCACTCTGCAGACTTTATTTGCATTGTTATACCATTTGGAATTCTTTTCGGGCATTTAATAATTAATTAACTTGAATACAGAAATAGACAATCCTGCTTCCCAGTGGAAGCTATTGGAATACAAGAGAGCTATAAATTTCAGAAAGTACACCCGCTGAACATAAAAGCCAATTACCAGGTGACACCTGACATGGTTGTATTTCAAACTTTTCAGCAATGCACCATGTTTAGTAGGTGTTTACATTCCTGGTTGCCAGTTTTGTGATTTTAATGCTTAGGTCTACCAACTTTAATACCATCAACAGCAAATAAACACTGTGCTAGGAAACACTCGGAGACTACTTAAAAACAGAAAACAAATTTAATACCAATACTATTTAGTGCTTTCATCCTCAAAACATAGGTATTCATCAGAATAAAATCTTATAATCATACACTCACTTATATCTCTTAAAACATTAATCGACCAACCAATCAACTCTGAAACATGATTAAACAATCTAAAAAAATGTGCTGTCGTAAAGGTGTCAATTTAAAATGCAACCTTCATTAGAAAATAACTCTTCAAAAATACTGTACAAAATAAACACGTACTAAACCCTAACCATCACAAAAAATAATTACATTAAATTCACTCTGTACATGATCTATCACAGTGAAATAAAATTTCTTAAATTTGTCACATTTTGCTGCATGTTTGGCCAACACATTGCCAAAATTCTTAACCTTAATAGTGTAAGTGTGCTCATATATTATTTTTCTTAATTACCTATTTGTTTTCCCTATATAAAATGTGTCACATGATGAGCCATGAGTGAATTTAATGGGGATAGAGAGGGGGAATTAGATTCTAGGGAATATAAATGGCAATTGGTGTTTAATGCTTACAATAAGCCAGGTTTGAATAGCACTGCAAATTATAAAGCAGTGTTGCAAAGAAAGCTTTATTATGACAAATGTAAGTTAATTAAGTACATGTTATTTTTTCTTTTGTTATAACAGCAAAAGGCTGCTAGGAAGATGCTCACTGAATGAATTAGCTATCATGTCAACCTCAGAAATATTGCTATAAATGATTGGTGAGATTCCATCTAGTGTACTGTTATTTTTTGAAGACTTACCTATTCTTTCTGTGAAAGTGATGAGTTTGGAAAATCCATAAAGCTGTATAGCAGGATCATTTTCTTAATGAGATAATATCACAGCACTCCTCTGTTCCATCCAATATAATGAGCTCTGTTTGACCAGTAGACTGTGACCAATGAAGATTTTTTTTCTGAAGCCAGATGCTTCTGTTTCCTTCCACATCTAAGGCCATGCAGCAGGTGACCTGACGATCCTGCATACTGCTGAGAGATATACATGCAGTGTATGAGTGTGGTGTTAGTGACATGTGCTGTCTTCATTAACATGTGGATCCATGTCATTTGGCCAAAAGTTAGTTTGTTTGTTATCCTTGTGAGTTTGAAGCAGCATATACATAATTAAAAGAATGTTTTTAAATTGGCTGATTTAAATAAAACAAGTAAGCACTACTTGAGTATCTGGCAGACAGCAGGGAGGGTTAGAGCTGTAAAGCATAGCAAAGACCTTGGCTAATTTATGCCTCCTATCTGATCATAGGCTGGTAGCACCTGAAAGGGTCATCTCAGGTATATCATGAGTTTCATATACAACTAAAATACAATGGTAATATAGAGCAAGTTTGTTTAATTTCTGATGCTTTCAGCATTGGAGCCTACCGATTTCAAAAATCTAAAATTATACCAGTTACGGTATTTGGCACTGAAAATAATGTTATTGAGCCAAGTACCTGGCTTAAGATGAGTGTCACCGCACAGCAGAATGAATGATGGAAAAACATGTGACAATGAACTAACTGCAGTTTTACTTTTGCACAGAGCATGCTTACACTGTGAAAAATTATTCTGGTTGTAATGCATTTGTTTACAATTACTAACTACAAGATAAAGGGTTGTAATTTGCCTTCTGTAGTATAATTAAAAAGCTTTACATATCTCATGATAATGTATACTCCCACATTTAGAGAAATGGAAGGGAAAGTTTGTGAAGTAATATATCTGTACTGACACAGCATGCAATTGGAATGAGCAAAGAAAGATTAATGTTATTTGCAAAGCACATTGAATGTTTCTTTTAATTAATCAAAACAGCTGAGTGACTGGCTGAATCAAAGTAGGGTTGATTTGGGACAGTATATAGGTCACACTACCTTAGAGTGGAAATAACGCTGTGGATGGAAGTAAGGCAGAACCCTCACTGCCCCTATATAACTATGTGGAGGGCTGACAGTCCAAATGATGTTTTCAAGAGATTTGTATTATTTACTTACATTTGTTATGCAGGAAAATGACTGGAACTTAAAACCTTTTTTCAGAGGAGGCCCTGGGAGAAAAAGCTCCATGGTTACTTATACAAAGTTATTATGGTAACATGTAAAACATCTACTGAAGCAAATGCATTTATAAGGTTATAACAAAGACGTATCAAGAGTTGAACTGTGAATTAATTACTTTGTATAATACACATACATTAAAGTGAATGTTTTACAAAAAATTATACAGATTTTGTAAGAAGAACACATTGATGTGAATCTTTTGCATAAAATTAATACAGACAGCTTTGGTGGTTGTACTGACCAATCACATACTTTAAAGGAAATATTTATACAAAAACAGTATTGGAGATAGTTAGGCTTTCAAGTGATGAAGGGGTCATGATATCTAGGTGCCCAGGTTGGGCTAATGCAAATGTGAAAGAATGCAGAGAGGAGGAGAGAGAGAGAGAGAGAGAGAAAGAGAGAGACAAAGATATTGTTGTGTAGTGGAAAGGAGAGCAGTAGATAAGGACTGAGAAGAAGATTAGTGTGAGACGAGACAGATATGACATTCTGGGAGTGATGAGTTAGTGAGGAACACATAGCAGAAAATATACAGGAGGAAGTGCATGTTGGGCAGAGAGGTATGCTTTTAGGATAAGAAATAGATGAGCATCTTGAGAAAATCAATAATATATTAGTGGTGTTCTGATGATGGTCAGTTTAAAAGAAGTGAGTCTGCACAGCAGACATGCTGTAGTTGGTGGTAGCAGTATGCTATTATGTGGGAAGTGATAAAAGGAGATGAAGGATCTAGTCATAGTTTGAAGCAGTCTCATTGATATGTGTGAAGATGGAATGATGTTTGTGCCCTGTTTGAAGGATTTTGGTGCATTTATTTGGAGGAGGGAGTCCCCATGAAAGTTGTACTAGGGTGATACATTTGCCAGACATTTTTCAGATGAACATAGAGAATGAGAAGGGACACACCAATGCAGTAGATTTCTGAGAGGAGGACAGGATTGTGGATTCTGGAGGATTTCTTGTGATAGTTTTCTTCTATTTTTAATTGGTTGAGTTTGATGAGGTTGGGGAAGTTGAATCAGTTTAGCATACATCTCAACCTCTTAGCACAAGAAATCTGGACAAAGCTTAAGTAGTTGGGGAACAAGGGCCCAAAAATAGGGGCAGATTTTAAATATTGCTCTTATGAACTTAGGAAGTTGCTAGAATAACAGGGTTTGTGTTAACATGCATTTTCCGAAACTTATGAAGCCTGAAACTCAAAGGTATGTCATTATCTATTGATTTCAAATTTGTGTGATTTGTCAAAAACACACAAATTTTATGAGAAACAAACCAAAAATATGAGGCAAAAATCTGAACATTCTGCAAAAATCTCAACATTTGAGAACTATGCTTAGTCATGGGAGAGCTGCACAGTGATGCATTTGTTAGGAAGACTAGTGACAAACTTTGCAAGCTTGTTGTATGACTGCTCAATTTTTTTGAGTTGCATTGATGGTAGATTGGTAAAACTAGCTAAGGAATATGTCAGGTGAGGGATAAGGTAGGCAGCAGCAGCAGTGGCCTTCTGTGCTTGATCAGACATTTTTGGATCGGTAGACCATATCTAGTTTTTTGGCTGGTGTTACAGTTTACTTAGTGAATGTGTAGATCAAATTTTAGGTATTCATCAACAGTGATTCCAAGTAGTTTAGTGTGGTGGCCTAGTTCAATTAATGTGCCATAAGATGGTTGAAGACTAAGTGGTTTGAGCAGTGTTGATACTTTTCACTGTTTTTTGTCTGAAGAAGGCTCGGAAAGGTCCGGGCCGAAAGCGCTTACAATAAAGCAGTTATCAAATATACCGCTGCCAGCATTTTTGTTCCCAGGCTACAAGGTTTACCAGTGTTGATACTGGTTAAGTGTGAAGAGCATACATTTTGTTTTGGGGGGTTTTAAGCCTAGGTTAGATTCCAGAAGCCAGGTTTTGGCAGATGTAAAGGAATATTGCATGACTTTTTTGAAGTTCAGAGATAGAAGAAGTTGAACAGATGATGATGGAGTCATCTGTATACTGGATCAGAGTGGAGTTGGTTAGTGCAGTGGACAGATTATTGATGAATATATTGAAGAGAAGTAGGTTGAGGGTAGCTTTATGGTAGACACTGTCTGGGATGAGGAACAATGTGGAGAAGACTTGTAGCCATTTTACATTCTGGGTTCTATGGTGAAGGTAAGATTTGAATCACATAATAGATCTATCTGTTAAGCCTATCTTGGAGTGCCTATGAAGGAAAAGGCGGTATGAGACAGTATTCAGGGCTTAAAAGGGATCAAGGAATACTTAGGAGACTAGGAGATTTTTGTTTCTAAGGGTATTTACAGTGTTGAGAAATGAGAATAGAGCTGCATTGAAGCCGTCATAGGGCAAGAAGTCATGTTGGTATGTTGACAGGATATTGTGGTTGAGCAGGAGAACTAGCAGCTGTGAGTGGATGCATTCTTGTAAGATTTTTGTGAGGGATTACAGAATAGCTATGAGTCTGAAGTTAGAAATACCAGTGAATGAGACACCCTTGTGTAGTGGGAGGGTGAAGAATTTTTTCCAAGTATAGCTCCTGGACTGATCTGTTAATTAAGATATAGATGACAGGGTAACCTAAGCTTTCAGCTACTTGTTTTAGATATTCTGTGGGAAGGTTATCTGGGGCTGTTGCAGTGCCTTTTAGCTGTTTGAGGTACTCTTTGATGGTTTTGATGGAGACCAGTTTGAAGTCGAGTATTTTCAATATGACATGTGGGAGCTGGAGATACATACATACATACATGCAAATATTTCAAGCATGGGCATTAATGCCCTTATGGCTTGCCAATATATCAAAACACTTGTTCCCATAATAAGTGTCCAGGCTGTTCTTAAAAATATCTAAACTAGCACTTACTTTCATGTAATTTGGTAGTCTGTTCCATGCATTGGCTACTCTGTCAGAGAACCAGTTAGTACACTTCTCATTCCTATAGAATCTTCTACATAGGTTGTCTGATGATTCTCTAGTACTTTTTGATAACCCCAAACATTCCCAGAGGTAGTTGTCTCTAAATGCCCTATATACTTGAATAATATCTCCTCTTCGATATATGTAAGAGACACTGTACAAGTTTGGATATTTTAGTCTTTCATAATAACTTAAATTTTCACATCTATGGATGCCCTTGGTACATTTCTGCTGTTCTCTTTCCAGTTTACAAATGCTTGTTTTCTTATAGGGTTTCCATATTATTATTCCAATACTCATGTTTGGGTCTAATGTAACTAACAAACAATAACTTCATTATTTTTGATGTCCTGGACTTTATAAATCTTTTTATACATCCTATAGTTCTATAACTATCATTAACCAATTGGTTGACATGATTAGAAAAACTCATAGCTTAATCTACCCATATATCCAGGTTCTTAAATGAGTCTACAGTTTCAATCACTGTGTGCTATACTAAATATTCACCTTTCAGTTTATGTCTCCCAAATCTCATATGCTTAGTTTTTGATGTATTTATCAGCATATTATTCTTCTGTGCCCAAATAGTCAATTTAGTCAAGTTATTTTGCAGACATGCTTTATCTGTAACACATGTAACCAGTTTACCCAATTTCAGGTCATCTGCATATAGACAGTAGAATACCTCAGATGAAAAAGCTAAGTCTGAAAGAGACAATCTAAACAAATAAGGGCCTAGGACAGAGCCCTGTGGGACACCCTGACTATAACCAAGGATTTCACCTGTCCAGTTGCTATATGATACTTGCCATGTCCTATTTGTAAGCCATGCTGCTATCCATCTTATCAAGAATACATCAATATCTTGTTGTACTAATTTATTGATCACTGTGTTTTGTGTATGACCCTGTCAAATGCTGAAATTAAATCTATATAAAAATTACATCACAGCACAATTTTTCATTCATAGATGTTATTATATTGTTATAGAACATCACATTACAGGTGATAATAGATCTGTTTTCAACATATGCATACTGATATATGGTTTCAAGTCCCGGCCTATCCAGTTCTGACAATAATGTATCCAATATTACCTTCTCCATTATTTTTCCCCAACATGAAAATAGACTTAAGGGTCTGTATGACTCTGGGTTTGTCCTACTCCCCTTTCCCTTAAAGACAGGCTTAATAAGAGTATGTCTACAATTTTGAGGACTCTCCCCATATTTATATGACCTAGTGAATAATAGATATAATGGTAGTGTAAGTTCTTGCTGAAGTGTTCTCAGGTCATTGTTACTAATTCCATCTCCTCCCTGTGCTTTGTTTGGGTCTGGTTTGCGCAGTTCTTTTTCCAATATAATCTAATTTGATTCCAATATCTGGAGTTAGCTGGATGTCACTCCAACAACTTATCACCCCTTTTGTAGAGCCAAACTGTTTGCATAAAATTTTGTAAATATATCTATAATCTATTGTGTCTAAAATAAATTTTAGAATCTGCACACAGTTTATCAATTTATGTGTCTTTACTCCTTCCACATCTTATATATCTATAAAAGATTTCCCTTTATGCTCAATATCTTTATATAAATTTTCTTCAAATTGTTCTTGATCTTGTCTCACACTATGCTTAATCTGTTTGTCCAACTTGTTTATTTCAGTTTTCAAAGTTGTAGTTTGACCTCTCTTCTGTTTCTTATATTTTTTGTCTCTCACCTTAATCAGATATCTTGTTCTTTTGGAAATATATCCCCCTGATGTTGTATGCCTAGATCCTGATGTTAAATTTTTTTTTCATTTTTTTTTTGCACTTGATTTCTCTTTCAAAACTTTCCACATTTCATCTGCAGTTTTTCCACTGAACACCTCACTCCAGTTAGTTTTACATAGTGCTTGTTTTGCTTTCATATAATCTGTAATTAACCTTCTGTGCATTGGCTTAGATTTCAGTTTGGCAGAATTATCTAGTAACAAATTAACTTTTATATCCCCATGATCACTTGGGTTTGTACTGGTGTTAGAGTTTGAGAGAGAGGTAGTGGTACTGATAAAGAGTGTATTAAAGAAACAAGCTACAGTGAAGTCAAATTCTATAGGCAGAGGGTAAGGGTGTAAGGGTTTGCATGGGATTAAATGTTTATAAATGGCACACCAGAACAGTTTGGAGGTTTGGTGTGGTGGTTCTCTTTTTCTGTCTGAATTTGTTTGGGCTTTGGCTTTATTATGAAGGTGATGGTAACGATAGTAGTTGGTTATTATCTTGATGTGGCCAGTGGTGGGCAGTGAAGTATTTGTTGCATATTCTGTGACCAACAGCAGGAATTCTGTAGCTGAGATGGGTCAAAATTTGAAAGAAAAACAGGTGATTTGTATGTTGGAGTGGTAAAACAAATTATGGAATGAAATATAAAAAGTTGTTATAGTTCTTACACAGATATACTGTTGCTGCATAAAGCAATTCAGGGAAGGCTCAAGGGTTATCTTGTTAAGTGCAGAGGGCCTGTCTAATACTGACCGTCTGTATATTATATGTAAGGGGTATGTCTTGTTTACCTTCACCCAGACAGAATGGAATGCTATTGTAAAAGAAAAGTGGAGCAGATAGTGACAAGTACAGTCTGAATCAAAACATTTCATCCTAGAGCGTAGTATTAAAAGTAAATTGCCACAGTAAGTTGCATTATCAACTAACAGCAAGAGGCTCTGTGGTTTGATTTTCATCTGGGGTGTCTTCTGTGTTGAGTCTGTTTGCTCTCCTCATCTTCATATGTTTTTTTTTTAGGAGAAGGGGACTCAGGTTTCCCTCTACATTCCAAATGCTTGAAGTAGGTGGATTGGACACATTAAACTGACTATAGGTATGAGTGTGCATGCATGTGTGTGGTGTGGAAGAAAAAACAGGGCAGGGCTAGCCACTTCACATTGTGAACAATGACTCAAAATGATCATCACTTTTGATGTGACTCTCCAACCTCATGTACAAAAATTGGAAAGGGGGTTGTGGATAGGATGGCTAGATTTCCTGATAACAAGATATTATACAAAACAAACAAACAAAAAATATGCAGATAGATGATGGTCTTGAGTTTTCTTCTTTATTTCAGTTTTTCTCCTCAAGTACTTTAGCAATGTTCCTTCTCGGGAGTTAGTTGGAATTATTTTAATACAAAATCTGAATGCAATTATCTGGTTATAAAGTAATTAAGTTAGAAATACAGAACCATAAAGTCAGAAAACTCACAAACTTACTGGAAGATCCACTTCAGGTTGACTTCTTTGTTCATATCATTGGGTAACATGGTATATTACATTTCAATATATACTTAGCCTGCTTCTTAATCAGCATATTCATAATGTTTTTACCTCATAAAGATATATTATATTATTTAGCAACATAAACCCCTCAAATTGCACAGAATACGAAAGCACTTGCATATTTTATGTCTTTAATATGCTCATATGCGTTACTCCAAACCTCTCTTTTCACTTCTCATATGTATCATTTGTTACAAATGCATTATATAACAGATTTTAAGCAGCATTTAAAATGTTTACTAATTCTACCCTACATTTGACCCATTTTCAAGGTATTATATTTTAAGGAAGCATCATTTCATAACTCCTGATACTTTGTACCACAAAGATGTATTGCTGTGTTTTGTAGAAGATATCTGAAATCACTGTGACATAAATTGTATCACCTTCCTTAAACTCAACATAAGATGCATACTACAAGAAGAAAATGACTTCATAGCACAGCATGTAGCCTTTATTGGACTCTGGTTTCTTGTAGTGGACCCTGATTAAGAGAGAAGTATTTAAGGTTTAGATGTGTCTAGTACACTCACATGCAGCATGACAATACATTGCTATACTTGTTAAGGCACTTAAATAAATAAAGTTTTAAGTCAGTGGCTAAACAGACAAAAATGCAGAAAAGAAACACTATATGACACAAAAAATCTGTATATTTGCAAAACTATTACTGTGACAGAACGGCATGCTTTAAGTATAATGCATTTTGCATTTGTGGTATTGGTCTATGCAGATTTTTTTGTGTCATACAGTGTTTCTTTTCTCCATTTTTTCTGTCTTTGATTCAGTAAATATTGTGTCTCTGTCTCTCTGCAGTTAAGTTGCCTGAAGTGTGAAAAAGTGTAGCCATCTGGGCTCACTGAAAGTTGTTTGACTGCTTTGAAATGCCTATGTTAGTGTTAGTTAGCTTGGGGGTTCCTGCTATTATTAAAATCTGTGTTGGTTACATTTCTAGTAATCATTTTAAATCAGAGTTGCGAGCTACTGAGACTTGTCTGCATATAACAACTGGACACAAGCTGATTTAAGTATACTTTTCTCTGCACTTATTTAAGATTTGAGTCAGTAAATATTGTGTCTTTGATTCAGTAAATATTGTGTCTCTGTCTCTCTGCAGTTAGTTCCCCACCTCCCCTCCCTGTTTCCTGTTGAGGTGTTAATCTTTGTGGCTTTGGAATTGCCCGCCCCTACTGTAAATCTCTTTTTGCACACTCCTCCTGGACCCATCTCATTTGCTTACTCAACTGAGTACAGTGAGATATTTTGATTTTGGATACTCCTACCAGTCCCATCTCCTCTGCGGTGTACAGAGAGAGCACTTGGGAAGGACATTCCCCTATAGTATCTTAATCTGCTCTGTTTCCTCCATCTCAAAAAAATATTGCACTTCATCTGCCTTACTGTATTTGTGTTTCTTCCTACTTTATTACCTTATTTTGCTTTTGCCTCTTCTTAAAAGTACTCAATTGAATTTATTCTGCTGCCTTTATTACTGCTTGTTAGTAGCCTGATTAAATTGTAACTGTTATTCTAAGGCCCTTGGTTTAAGCACTTGGGCTTCAAACCAGTTGTTTTACATTAAGAAGGTTTGTGGTCTGCACTGTTGTGGCAGGACAGGTAGCGTACATCCTTCTAAGTTGGGAAATGCTGACTGAAGGCTCAGTGTCTGTTATTCTAAAAGTGTATTAGTTCTGGGTTAAGCACTTGGGCTTCAGGCCAGTTATTTTACATTAAGAAGGTTTGTGGTCTGCAATCTGGTTGGAGGAGAGGCTAGATTCTGCCCTTCTGAGCTGGGAATTTCTGGTTAAAGGCTTATTGCACATGCTTACTTGAACTGTTTCTTTCTGAAATCAGTACGCCTTGTTTGCTGTAGCATAGACTAGATTCAGGCCGGCTGGATCTAGCTTTGTTTGTATAACTTGTGCACTGATCCAGGCCCTCTTTTTCCACCTTTATGAACTAGTATAGTCCAGTTTTCAGGTTATTGCTGAATCCAGGGCTGTGTTACAAGTTTCTGTGTTGCCCATACCTTACTTGGACAGAAGGAAGTTTCTCTGTTCAGCTGTGAGAGAGGGGAGCTTTGAGCAGCCTATCTGTCCCTGGAGGAGTGGTTTCAGCCCAGAAGTTAGTAGTTTACTGGCCATTTTGGGCTAATTTCTATCTCCTTCACTTCCCTGCTATAAAAACTGCATTTGCTCAATTTTTACGCTTGTACTCCGCTCAGCAAGTGCCTTCCAGGTGTTCTGCAGAGTCTACAGCAGCAGAGAGACAAAAGAGTGATTTTGGAGTGATTAAGTTTCACTTTTCTGCTTTTCTTGCTGTCTTAACTAATTCCGCCTAAAACGCCAGTATTTTTAGCGAATCTGTGATTTAAAAAGTTTGTTATTGCTACATATTGTACTTATTTTCTGCCTGCACTTGAATTAAGTCATTTTTGTGTTTAAATAATCTGTTTAACTGTTGTAGGCTACACACTAAAGTGCGATAGCCTTTTCTGTGCATTTAGATTGTTTCTACTCTATTTTCTGAAAAAAAAACATACTTGTTACCCACCTTTCTGAACTAGTATAATCCAGTTTTCAGGTTATTGCTGAATTCAGAGCTGAGTTACAAGTTTCTGTGTTGCCCATACCTTACTTGGATAGAAAGAAGTTTCTCTCTTCACCTGTGAGAGAGGGGAGCTTTGAGCAGCCTATCTGTCCCTGGAGGAGAGGTTTCAGCCCAGAAGTTAGTAGTTTATCAGCCATTTGGGCTAATTTTCACTTCCCTGCTATAAAAACCGCATTTGTGCGGTTTGTGCACCGGGCAGCACCATTTAGCTAGAGTTAAACTATTCTCGGCTCCACGAAGTCTACTCTTCAATTTTTTCCCTTGGAACTAGACAAACCTTCAACTTTAGCACTCAAACCATTCATTTCACAGTCAAGCACTTGCTTAAAACTCATAGCAAGCACTAATTAACCCTAGCACTAGACCCCCCTATACTGTCCAGAAGGACAAGGCTCTCTTTTCGTCCCCACCAGCCAGTCAGAAAAACAGCTTACTCTACCTATTCAGGCATGTCCAATGGGCAGTTTCCGGTGTACTCTCCAGTCCAACTGGTGAATCTGGGCATTTTGAGGCAATGTTACAACTGCCTCATGTACACAGACAACCCTCTCCTCCTACTACCAAACACTAATATATGCGAGAGATGCAATTATACAGCCAAACTGGAGGCAAAGCTCTCTCAACCCAAGACTGGAACTGACAGTCAAGAAGAGAAGGGTAATACTTGCAACCAGTCTCACATAGACCTAATAAACCAACACCGGCAAATAACACACATGAATACATGAAAACATACTCGGAGGCTCTAAATAAAAATCTGCAAAAGCAACAGAGACCTCCAAAGCAGACATCCAAGCAACCTCCACACCCCATCACCAACCATGAAACACATACTTCACATAATCAGTGTGCCACACAATCAGAGCCCTTAACGCAAAATAACATACCCAACACACTAGTAATAGGCGACTCTATAGTCAGGCACACTGAAGTCCCACTAACTAGGCTGGACAAGGAGAAGATTACAGTTAGTTGCCTGTCAGGTGCCAGGATCCGCCACATAACACAAATACTCAGGTCACTCCAGAACAAGTACAAATGCAACTCTGTTATTGTCCATGTTGGTGTGAATGACCTGAGATGTACCTCCCTGGACTACATGAAAAGAGACATGGAAGAGCTCTCTGATCATGTAGCCCAGGCTGGTATGACCCTGACCCTGAGTAGCATCCTGCCCTTACCAAGAATGATGCCACAGTATAAAGAAAAAATGATAAATTTCAACAATTGGCTAAGTTTCTGGTGTCATTCAAGGGGGATCCAGTATCTGTCCGCCTGGGATGGCATGCTCGACAAGCCACATTGCTTCACAAGAGATGGCTTACACCTGTCACCCTTAGGCTTTCGAATACTGGCCAAGGCTCTTGCCTCCCCCATAGTGCCTTTTTTAGGCAAGGCTCAAAAGACAAACCCACCACCATAAATAGCACAAGTAACCAAAAACTGAGGGTAATGCTACTCAACATCAGAAGTCTAAACCTCAAAATGCATGCACTCGAGGCACTCCTCAGTATGGAGAACAGCGACATCTGTGCAGTAACAGAAACCTGGTTTAAGGCTCCTGAGAGCACGCCAGCACTACTAGGCTATAATTCATACCATACCTTTCGGCCACAGAACCAGGACCGAAACACAAAAGGTGGGGGTGTATCCATATTCATCAAGGATACCCACACCTCCAGGTTAGTGGCGCAGCACAATGCATCAGAGACCATCCATGTGCAACTAACAATGGGCAAAACTGCAATCCAAATTGTAGCTTGCTACAGATCACCCACCATGGCCGATTCTGCATTTCTGGAGACACTGGGAAATCTGAAAGTCCTACCAAACTCCTTAAAACTGGGTGATTTCAATTACCCAAACATAAACTGGGAGAACTACTCAATTACTAACTCCCTTACCCAATGCTCCTAGAATTTATAAACTTGAACGCCCTGGATCAACTGTTTCAACACCCCCACCAGAGGGAACAACATATTGGACCTGGTCATCACCAACATGCATGACCAGTGTTCCACACCGGAGGTCAACCCCTCGCTGGTTAGATCAGACCATAGACTAATCACTCTGGATATCCACATTCCGCCCCCATCCCCAGTCAAGGAAACCACCATGAAAAACTTTTCAAAAGCAAACTTCATGTTACTTAAGACCGAGGTGGAAAGGTTCACAGCCAGCATGCTAAAGGACAATGCTGTCCAAGCTGCTAAAACCTTTACAAAGGCACTCTATGAGCATCTTCAGGAATGCATGGATCATGCTATCCCAAGTAAAACCAAGATTCACTCCTCCACAAAAAGGAAACCAGTCTGGTGGACTCCTGCCATAAACAAGCTATACAACAGAAGGAGGAAACTAGTACAGAAAAGAGTAAAATCCCAAAAAGGAAAGACATCCCTGATCAGTATCAGCAAGAAACTACGATCCCTCATTAAATTATCCAAGGCTAGTTTCAAAAGAAAAATTGCCAGTGACTCCAAAGATAACCACAAAGCGTTCTTTAGCTATGTCAAGAACCTAAGTGGAAACTCTCAGATCTGCTCTGAGTAAGTGCAGAATGGCACAAAATACACTGACCCGACTGATATTGCAAACATTCTGGCACAGGTTTAGTGCAAACTTCACCCCCTCTCATCCCCTAAAGGGCCCATAACCATACCAGAAGAATGTAGGGCCCCATCAATCACTGACACACAGGTTAAAACAGCCCTATCCAAAGACAAAAACACAGCTTCAATGGGACTGGACGAGGTCCCAGGCTGTGTCTTACAAGAGCTCCAAAATGAACTAACCCCTCACCTAAACACACTGTTCAAACTCAGCCTCTCTACAGGCTACGTACCCACAGAGTGGTGCACAGCAACAAAGGTGGAGCCACAATGGACCCCGAGAACTATCACCCTATAAGCCTGACTAGCCTGGTCTGCAAGGCTATGGAACGCATCATCATGGAACTCATTAACAGAGACATTGGGAACCTCCAAACCTTGGACCCTACCCAGTTTGGTTTTGTTAAGGGCAGATCATGCCTCCTAAACTTGGTGGACTTCTTTGAGACAGTTACCAAGGCATTAAATGAGAGAAAGGAGGTCCACACAGCCTACATAGACCTCACAAAGGCTTTCAATACCATTCCCCATTCTAGTATTATAGACAAGCTCACCAGCTTGAACATAAACCCCTACATCATGAGATGGGTTGCCAACTGGCTCATGGATAGAACCCACATGGTAAGAGTTGCAGGCTCTACGTCCAACTCTATACTGGTTACAAGTGGCATCCCCCAGGGCTCAGTCCTAGGACCCCTCCTGTTCGGTATATACTTCTCAGAAGTACAGGCAAGCATAGGAGGACTATAGCTGACCGAGTTCACAGATGACTGCAAACTAGGGGCCATAATTGATTCTCTGGCTGATACAGACACCCTTCAGATGGGTCTCACTGAGACGGATACCTGGTGTCAAAATCATGGCCTCAAGCTAAATGCCAAAAAGTGCATAGTCACCCCCTTTGGAAAAACAAAGTACTCATGAACTACCACATAGGTGGTAGTCCCCTAAATACAGAAAATGTAATAAGGGATCTGGGGACCCTAGTAGATAGTAATCTCACCTTTGATAATCATATTGCCAAGGTGGTTAGAAAATCCTTCTATGTGGCCCACCTAATCATAAAAGGGTTTGCATCTAGAACAAAAGAGGTTATTGTGCCTCTCTACTCATCACTCATTAGTCCCATCATAGAATACAATGCCCCATTTGGGATGTACCTTACAAGACACCTGCAACAGCTGGAAAGGCCACAAAAGTACCTCACCAAGAGGATTACTGGCCTCAAACAGATGCCCTATGCAGCCCGACTCAAGAAACTCCAGCTGTACTTAGTTGCATACTGCTTACTCAGAGGTGATCTCTGCCTGAAATACAAGGCCATGTCCAACCCAGAATTGATGGACATGCTCCACCTAAAAAAAAACAAATCCCAGAGAGCCACACGCTCTAGAGATATAAACCTCTCCACAACGATAAATAAGACATGCTGGAAGGATAGATTCCTATCCCAGAGACTCCCCATGCTTTGGAACAGGATTCCAATATACATCAGGCAGAGCCCCTCACTAACCCTATTCAAGAGAAACCTTGATGGGCGGATGGGAAACAGAAAATTTACCCCAGGGATCACTGCACTGGCTCTGCTGGACAGTGGCGCAGGGAACTAATGTCTCTGCTGGACAGTGGTGCAGGCAACTAATGGCTCTGCTGGACAGAGGCACAGGGAACTAATCCAAGGGGTTGGGGTAAGCCAGCACATTCTGGCTAGGCTTATAAATGCCCTTGGGCAGATAGCCTAGTACTTACCTATGAACCTATGAACCTATGAACACTAATGAAAAGAACAGATACAAAAAGATTTTAGTTTTACAAAACTGATGCATTGTTACAACACATCACAGCTTTAAATGCAATAATTTCATGCCACATTATACTGTGTAATTGCCTTTGCAGAGCAATAGAAAAAAATTAACTTATTTTCTGCATTTCTATCGTCTTCATATACAGTACTATATAGCATTGAGGTTTATCAAGTCCATCAGTTCTCACAATGCTATATAAAATCATTTGACTTCCTTTATAGCATAAAGGGTTTGTGTTAGGTTTCACTTCATTAGTTAGTATGGTGGCAGAGTACTGAATTTGTGTAACAGTATCCCGTGTGTTTATCTGAGATAATCATTTTTCTATGAAAATTGAATTCAGAATACGTTTGTTATTTTAAGACAATTGTTACTGTATTACTTAAAGACTGTCAAATGGCATTTTAAGCCCCTCTTTCATAATGGAAAACTAAGGCATAAGTTTATTTCTTCTTCCAGTCCAGGCAATAATAATTGTTCTGAAATGCAGCTTGTGTTCTTCTTCTTGTAAAATGTTTACAAAATTGACTAAGTGATCAACAGTGGTTTCAGCCGATGAAATAAATCTAATTTCCTTGACCATGGAACATGCACCCACTGCTGAAGTAGGCTGTGGCAAATTTCATATCTCTCAATCTTTTAGATCAAAAAATCCCGACAAAGCCATAAATAAAATTGGGACAAAGGCCCAAAAATAGGGACATTTTTTTAAATGTTGCTGTTACAAACCTAGAAAGTTGATAGAATAACAGATTTTGCATTAGCATGAATTTTCTGAAGGGTATGATATCAGAAACTCAATTGTCTGTCATTATTTTATAACTTCATTCTTTAATGATTTGCCACTAATTTGCCTGAACACCAAACTTTTATGAAAAATGGACCAAAAATATGATGCAAAAATCTAGACAGTCTGTGAAAATCTGTACAGTTGAGAGGTATGGTGGACATTCACTTGTTACTGTTAGCAGTTGTATAGCATGTGCTGACAATGAATACATTTCACAGAGAATTTGTTTTTCTGCATTCAACATTCAGTAGTGATGGGGTAAGATGTTCACTTTTCGCAGACTACACTGCATTTATACTTCGTTTGTATTAGCTTAAGAATAAATCACAAGATGTGTACATGAAGTAAATCAAGGACAAGCTGTGTATGTGTGCTTTGTGTCCCAATATACGTGATGAGTAGAACAGACAGTACTACCATTGTTGTCATTTTCCCCGTCTTTTCTCCAATAGCTAACACATCATTCAGTGAATGCTCATTAGTTTTCCACTTTTGCAAGACCACTGACACGCATATTATTCTGAAATATGGGTCACTGGCATGATAGAGAGAAATGTAATCCACATCAGTAAGCCAGTCCAACCACTTTCTGTTTGGATTTTTACAGCATAGCAATTTACTTGTGTGTTAATGCATTTCATTGTCTTATTTGCTTCATTATTGTGAAGTCACAATTTTAAAGGAAAAATCTCTTTCTCAGAATCATGCTTACTTCTTCATGTCTGAAGGCTTCAGCTTATATTGCTAGATAGAATACTTTTATTCAGAGTTAATTAATATATGGTTTCTGCTCTGAAGTAACTTGTCTCTCTTCCTTTTATGTTTTACTTATTGGTGGCTATACATTAATAAAAATGTTTTCTGTAATGTATATATTTGTGTCTCTTATATGTGTATCTACTATAAGGGTCATGACTTATTTCTTAAAACTCCATTCTATTTGCTGGGCTTATAATTTAAAACATAAATTCATTCTATTGGCATTGCAAGCATAGATGAGAGATAAAAATATTTTAAAATAACATGTTTCACAAATTAATAGGGTATAAGAATGGTTTCTATGACAACTGTCAATTACAGAAACAGCAAATGCCCTTTACTGTTCTACCATCACTCAATATCAAAACATGACTGAGTTAAAAGAAATTAGCTTTTAGCACATTGGTGCTGTATTCATTATTTCCCCATCTTGTAGAACAACAATGCTGTTTCATTAATAGATATCTGTTTTTTTATGAATTTCCAAGAATGCCAGTAAAAAGTGCTTTGTTTCATTAATTATTTATCACACTATTCATAGTGCTTTGTTTTAATTAGTTATCATAGGTCCATATGTTAATATGTGTTTACCAGGCTAAAGACCACAAGGGCCTTTTTAAGTCTAGCCATGCATCAAGAGTCTCCGATTAGTTCTGGTACCCATGCTAAGTGTAAGCAGAGGCTTGGGAGATGAAACATTTACAAGCAGGGACCTGGGAGATAACTATTTACAGGTTGCCTGTGCCCATTAGAGACATAGGTGCCAAACCAGGGATGAATTTCCTGTTCCCCATCAAATTGTTCAAGACAAGTTACATCTGAAATGAGCTAGGGAGGAACTCTGCTTCACATGGATGGGAACCTGTTCCAGACAAGGGATAGTCTGTGGGATCTAGCAGGTCCTATTTCTATCATAGGGAAGGTTTAAGTCTGTAGAACAGTTAATTCTGGTGCTGTTTGTTTTGTGGATATGCAAGAGGTCCAGTGGGGTGGGGGTGGGGGGTTGTCTGATAATGTTGTGTATGCCAGACATATATCTAGCTTCAACAGCCTGTAGAAGACAGAATACATGGATAGGGCTTTGAAGCAGTCTGCATAGGACATGTTACTTATGCCCTGTATTCTTTTAGTGAGGAACCTCTATGGACTTTTCAATTGTTGAATGTGCCTGGTTAGGTACATATCAAAGTGGGCATTGCATTCAATGATAGGTCTGATGAATGCTGAATACAGTAGAACAGTGACCACCTTGGACCTTGATGCTACACCTTTGTTTATAAGTTGCACAATATAGAATGATTTCCTCACTACTGTAGACACATCAAGGTCAAAAGTTAGATTAGTGTGTGTGTGTGTGTGTGTGTGTGTGTGTGTGTGTGTGTGTGTGTGTGTGTGTGTGTGTGTGTGTGTGTGTGTGTGTGTGTATGTATGTATGTGCGTGTCTCCAATTACATGACTACTGGGTCAACTTTTAGGGGTGTGTTGTCAATATGAGAGACACTGGGGGTTAATGACTTCCTGAAGGATACTATTATAAATTTCTTGGCATTTAGTTTTAGTCCATGACTCTGACACAAGTTATTTGTCTGTGCCAACCCTTCTTGGAGAACATTAGTGTTTGTGGGGGATTCTATGACTACTGCTAATTTGCAATCATTTGCAAATTTAGTCAGCCAGAGGGCCTTGACACTGGCCTTGACTTCAGAGAAGTAAATTCTCAAAAGGAGCTGTCCCAGGATAATCCCTGTGGGAACTCTACTTGTGACTGGCCTTTTTGAAGAGGTGGACTCCCCAATTCTAAATTCCTGGGTCCTGTTTGTGAGCTAGATGGCTATCTACCGAGTGACATAAAAGTTTAAACCTAACTTCTTGCATTTATCAACAATGCCTGAGTGCGGTATTATGTCAAATGCCTTGGCCAGGTCAAGGTAGGGAGTGTAAACCATTTTGACCTCATCCATTGCTTTGGTGATCTCAATGAAGTCCACCTAGTTGAGTAGGCATGACCTGTCTTTGACAAAACCAAATAGGGTTGAATTCAGTGTTTGGAGGTTACCATGTCATTATTGATTGTTTCCATGATAATTCTTTCCAAGGCTTTGCATATGAGACTAGTGAAACTTATGGGTCTGCAGTAAGAGTCTGTAGATAGCCCACCTTTTTTTTTGACACGAGACCAGATGAGTGACCTAAAAATAACTGATGCTGTATGATGAAAATCTTCTTTTTAAGTTCATTAAATAAACATTATAATGAAAGAGCAGCAACTGTATAAGGAGGAAGGATTTCCTCCTCAATTGAGTATTTTATTAAAACTACCAAGCAAAGTAATCTAGCTATTAATTTAAGTACAGAAACGAGTAATTTGTATGTATCTGTTAAGTATAAGACTTGGTTGATACTGGAACAATATAGATGGTGCAGTAGTCACCTTATATGACTTTTCTTGGAATGCTACCATACAAAAAAGGCAAATCCAGAAACATTGTGCAAATAGCTTTCATTTTAACTATATATCAAACTAGAATTTTTATAAAATTTGTCATGAAATACCAGAAGCTTATTTATCCCTGTGTATGTGACTAATTATTGTCTTAGACTAGACCATTATTTGAGGTGTGGGGCACTCACATGTACTGTATATGACCCAGAACTCAGAATATACTTAGGATACTACAGGGTTGGTGAAAACTGTAGGGTGAGTTGCTGAGGTTCCTTTTGTTTGAATACTACAGTAGGATGGGAGTGACGCTACGCTTTGTGCTTCAGTGACAACGAATGGAATAAGAGATGTTGGCAGGACATAAACCCAACTAGGTTATACTGTCATCCTGAATGACAGTTATGGCCAACATTAGAGGGATACGTTCCCAATAGCTCCATGTGCACATACTTAGGCAAGATTATATATTACCTCTGTATAAGGGAGGAAAACATGAAAAACAAAGTCCTAATGATTCATGGTATGGGTAATTGCACAAATTTCCAATTTCATAAGCTTGGCCTTATTATGATCTTGGCAAAAAAGAAGATGATGAGGCCATGTCCAATAGTGTCTTCATATTGGGCAAACAATATAAAGAATCTCCACTAAGATATTGAAGTATTACATGTGGGAGCTGACACTTCTTAACACTCTCTGAAAAGCCCAGTAGGCCTCAATGAAGTTAGAGAAAAACATCATTATGGATTGAATATGGCATTTTTAGAAAATTGACAGACTGATCAAGTGGCATTATGTATTTCAATACAACCTGTTCTTTTTGATTATATTGCAAAAATATATATGTACATGTGTTGTTTCTAATGCTACTTGATTAGATTACTAACTGTATTAGGTATAAGAATTATATTTCCTTGCAACAGTGTACACGAATGTTGTATAAGAAATAGAAGGTTCCTTATAATCTGTTTTCTGAGTTTTTGCATTGTGATGGTAGTTGATTAGGGTGTGACAGTTCCCATATAGGTTTGTGTTCAGATATTAGAAAACTGCAAAATATAGTCAGGATACATGGCAATTGATAGGTATAAACTGGGATCCTAAGTTATACTGGCAGTGAGCAAGGGTAATGAACTGAAAGTTAATTGGATAATTCCATGGTATACCTTTGACTGAAAAGAAGCTGTAAGAGTTACAAGAATGAACTGATAGTGACCTTGAGTGGGAAATGCTAGGCATGAAAGGATTGCCTGAAGAGAAAACACTTTTTTAAACATCTTTATTAAAACATCACTTTGTACACAATGGCATAGCTACACATACATTAGAAGAAATGTAAATTAACAAGAGGAACATTTTTCATTGCTATTTTTATGCAGCATACATATGTTTTCTTATTAACAAGTATTATTTACTTCATTAGATAAATTGTTTAATTCATGCCTTCCCTTAAACATTACTCCTCCTGTTTTCCCTTCTTAGCATTATTCTGCATTTGTTATTCTCACTTATTCTATATTTTTGTAATTTTTTCATTCCCTTTTCTAAACACCCACCTCCAGTTCTTTTATCTGTATTACAGAGAGTTTAGATTTTAATTTCCATTTCCTAGTAACCGTTTTTTTAGACAATAACTCTCCTAATTAAATGCATACAGACATATTTTTTTTCAAAGAAGAGATTTGTTGTGTACAAGGCTTGATATTCAAGGCTGATAAACCGATATTGCCTAATCATTTAAGAAAAGGTGGTGCTGTGGTAGTGTTGTCGCCTCACAGTAAGACATTGCCCTGTTTGATTCTCAGCTAGAGTGTCTTCTGTGTGGAGATATGTGTGAATGGGTGTAGCTTCGTTGAAGGTTGTGCATCAGGGCTGGCAACTTGGCACGTAAAAGTCTACTGACAATCATTAGCGGACTTGAGTTCCGCTGTGGTGACCCCTAACCGGGAAAAGCCGAAAGACACAACATTTAAGAAAAGACGTGACAGTAGGACACTTGTAGACATGAATAGTAGGATATGAATCTAAACTGGAAATTTTATGCATACAGAAAGAACTTAATAAAGTCTTATTATGGCCAGATATGTCTTCACAAGTAGAGCAAGAGATGCAGAACTACACTGTGTGTGATGCTTATCAGAGTAACAATCCAATTGTAAAGGTGATTCAGGTGATTCCACAATCAGTTGCAGGAGCAGTATGGAATAAAGGTGGTAAAGACAGGGCTATTCCTGCATGGAAGGGACCATTCCTGTATAGCACGGCAGTGCGCCATGCATATTCATGAAGGCGCGCTGCCGTGCTATTAAACAGACGCAGTTCTGTTTTCGAGTGCAGGAGATGTGTCTGAGAGCAGTGCTCTCACAATACACATGCCCCCTGCACACCAGAATTGTCGTTCAGCAATTTAAAACAAGCGAGAATGCTCATAACACCCACCAACCGGTTAGAGTAAGAAATCTGGTCAAAGCCATAAGAGACAATCGTCCCACAAAGCAGAATGTTGATCAAATAACAGGTTCAGCATTAGCATTGATATTCTGAAGGGTGCAAATAAAAAAACACAACAAATATTTTTTTTTTTATATATGCAATAAAGTTTAAGTGTAGCTGCATGGGTGTGCCCATTGCTTAGCTATGCTTAGTAAAGCTTAAACAGCACAAGAAGTTAAATAGCAAGAGACATCCAGCATCAGTAGTACTGCAATAGTGTAGTGGTTAGAGCATACATTTTGCAAGTAGCTATTCTTGGTTTGATCCCCACTGTCACCAATTTGCATTTTACATATGAAAGCAGTACATAAACATATTTTTTTTATAATCAGCTACTAAATAACATATATTTGTAAACCAGAGCACTGTAGTAGGTCCAGATGTGAGGTGTCAGTTTAATAAAGTTGTGAACCCCCCCATATAAACACAAGTGCCCCATACAGTATAGTCACACATGAATAAATGTAATGAAAGCACATTGAGGGATGTCAGGGACAATAAACAAATGTATAATACGCAATGAATGATGAATCAATCCCATACAGCAGATAGTCTATAAAATAAAAAATAAGCAATGCTAAGCATTGCACAGTTCTGCTTACCAGGTGGAAGCATTGTGTAAATATGACTGCTAAGCAATGAGTAGACAAGCTAAGTGGATTTGCCCATTAGTAAGCAGTGCAGAACCTGCCCCTTTAAGCACTGCCAACCTTAGTTAAGCAGGTTTGCCCGTAGCTTAGCTTAGCTCAACATATTCAAAACCATTCAATCACGGCAAAGGATGGGAAACTGGCCGTATTTAAACCCCACAGGTGGGAATACAGCTCATAACTGGTTGCAGCTTCCCACTATAGGCAGTATGGCAGGTGTTGGCGAGGGCATGCCCTTTCAGGTGCAGTGCTGGGGCATGCAGGAGTCCAAGGTCATGGTAGGACTCCTGGTAAAAAAAACATGACAAGAGGCTGCTGCAGGGTCAGTACCAGGGCTCCCAAGAACAGTCTTGCCCATGATCTCACCTGTGCCATTGGTATCCCACAGACTCATGAGCAAGTCCAGCACCACTATGCTGACTTGAAGTGGAGGAAGAGGGAGCTCTTGGATGAATGGGTTCAAGAACCAAGGCAGAGGGGTAATGTTCCAGCAGTGTGTAATTATTCATATCAATAACTGTTTATCAAAGGCCAGCCTGTGTATGTGATGGATCGGTATGCCTAAATATTTCTCTATTCCCTTTATAGCTGCAGCTGAGTGGGCTGTGAATCAAGAAGCCCATGCCAGTAGGTTGCAAAGGCTGCTTTGCGAGGCTGGTAAGTAACAATCCTGCTTGTAGTAGTCATTTAAAATAAATATAAAGTAGTTGAAAGTCACCTGGCAGTATAAAAACTGTGTATGGGTTGTACTGAATAAACCAGACAATATGGCAGTAATAGTCCCATATAGGTAATATTTAAATAAAACCGTAACTGCCTGGCAATAACGTTCTAAATCCTGGACTGGTTGTGTTTACTCTGGTACTGTATGGCATTTAGTGTTGCATTCTATGAATAGTAATGTTGTGTTAACCACTGTTACCCACACTGCGCTACATAAAAAATATGTCTAGGAATGTCTGCATAAGACTGTTGTGTAAGTATAAGGTCAGATTGTACAACTAAGTGATATTTAGACAGAAAACACTAAAGGAACAGACAGCAGCTACTAAACAGCTCACTCTGATGAAATGTACATTGTATTTGTAGCACACACAGCCATGGTTCGAATCCTGGGAGTGGTAGTAAACTGTATGCCATCCAGGAAACCGGTGAGGAGCATCCAGATAAGGCAAAAGTCCATTTCAGTGTACTGAGATTACATTTCAACTGTGTAGTAAGAGTCTTTAGATGCAGATGTCATTGCAAAATAGAGCACTGGGTGGGGTTTAGTAATGCACACATGTGCCCATTTCAGGTGAAGAATAGCAAATAGTGTAATATCATAGTCTAGACTGTACCTGTGTATACATGTAGCATTGCTCCTGGACCAATGGCTATTGTGAAGCTGCTGACAATACCACTCCCTCACATTACCTAGGTACCTCTCATCAACATGAGGCACAACAGCATGAGGCCGGCAAGTATGAGATCTTCTTGTTGTGGCTTACCAGTACCCCAGGCATTTTAAGGTCATGCATGTGGCCATGCACTGAACTGTTATAGTCAGCAAATTGCATGTATCTGCAAGATCACCTGTGGCGGGGTTCACTGCATGATATCACAGGGGCCTATTTGCATGAGATGTCACATATCAGTAGCATAACTCACAAACCTGTTATTGCAGGACATCTGGGTAACGATTTCCAAAATGTAGGGACAGAGTGCCAATAGTAGGGACATGTTGTATACAGTACTGTGAGACAGTGCATATAAAAGGTGTACACACATGTCACAATGCCAGGTATGTGTGAGATATGACAATGTGAGCAAAATACACAAGACCAAGGCCATGCAACCTGTCATGTGACCTATAATGTGTACAATGCAAATGTAAAACATACAACTCTGTTAGGGGAACATGTATGTGGAGTGGAAACAGTCCAAGAAGCTAGATGCATATGTGTGGACAGGAGGAAACTCATACTGGGGTATATCAGTGTGTGATACAACCACAGCAGTTGATCATATTGGGTACATACCTGCCATCAGTCATGGACTCCTGTAGTACCTGCATATAATAGTCAGCTCACATACCAGGATTATCCCAATGCAGACCCACAGTTGCCTGCTACAGCAAAAGCCATGGTTTGCATACAGCCTAACATGGTGCAAAGGGACTGAATGCTAAGGACACATACACACAGCATTGCATATGCCATAGAACACAGTGCAGATAGTCATCAAAAGGTGTACAAGAGATGGTGCAACAGTGACAGTTTGAAGGAGTCAACATCCCTACACATATTTTGGGAAAATCACCCCAGAAATGTCCAGGGAGGCTGCCAGGAGCCATACAGCAACAGTGAAGGAGTATCAGACATCTCTAGCAAGTACTACATGTGACAGCAGCATTCCATGGACTCCACATGTCTTGGTATAGGGTGTGTTTCACCGATGGCAGCTGTTCCTCACGACACACAACAGCCAGTTCTGGGTAATGTCTGGACAGCAATACATCAGTGTTTCAAAATGCATGTGTGGAAATGTGTGAAGGTGTTATGAGACCAGGGTTGAACTCTCTTTGTGTACAATTTGGTCATGTTAGTTTGGCACAGTAACAGCACTGCACAATAGGAGAACAGCACTACTCACACAGTGAAGCAGTGTGATGGCATTGTCCTGCTTTGGGTTTACTGTTCTCCAGTTGAAATGGGGCTGTAGCCAATTCGGATTGTATTATGACCACTTCCAAACACCAGTCTCTTGTGGCTATGATCTGTCTGGTGTCTGCCACATAGTTGTGGATGGGAGGTATCCCAACATTGCACAGAACAATGGGCCACACCTACATCCAAATGAACAAAAGGATGGATTCACAAGAACACAATCAACAGTCGGCTGTGGCCAAGCCAGAGGTCACACCTACATACAAATCACAGTCTGTGTGTTGACCTGACAAGTGCTGTGCACAGGGGATGGCCTTGCAATCGGACAGATTTGAAGTTGTTTGCCAAGTGAGAGTTTGCAAACATTGCCATGTTGAGATGTGCCATGCTGAGAAACACCACCCCAAGAGGACTGACTGCTGTACTTAGAGCAGCAGGTGCTTTACCAAAGTATTGGTTTATGGGTGTGCACCTTCTGCAAGCCAGCTATTGTAATACTAACATGTACGTTATGACAACCCTACCTGATGTGTATGAGTCTCATTCAAAATGCACAGGTTACATGTCATACAAAATGGTGGAAATCTCATGGCAATATTCAAGTGGTCTTATGTGACATGTCACAAAACCCTTGCATGTTAAGAGGGGTGTGTACACTTACTATATCCACTGTCAGTTTGTGAAGTTGTTTGAGGAAATACCCTTATTTTTACATACATGTATTGCAGGTTATGACAACTGGAAATCACAGTATGACATTAAACGTAGGGTCACCAATCCACTGGTCAAACCAGTAATGTACCAGACCAACATAGCAGGTATGTGCAGCAGACAGGGAGTATGATCCACATATTGAAATAGTTGTGAAAACTCTGTACAGTTTGAAGTTATGTTCCCTAGATTTTGCCACAGTTCTATACAGGTGAACAGCATTGATGTCTACATGGATGTAGTGTGTTCTAGGTGAAGGCTGAACACCTACTAAAGACACTCACACATCCTAAAACTAAGTTGAAAGATATGCACTGCATGATGTTGAGGGCCTGTATAGAGTGTGTCTGTTGTGGTCTGGGTGTGTGTCATGACTGTCATTCTCTGCCTAAGGTGAGGTCTGTGTAATGCCTGTGGGACACCTTGTGTGTGTGTGTGTGTGAGTGTGTATGTTTGTGTGTGTGTGTGTGTGTGTGTGTGTGTGCGTGTGTGTGTGTGTGTGTGTGTGTGTGTGTGTGTGTGTGTGTGTGTGTGTGTGTGTGTGAGAGAGTGAGTGTGTGAGAGTGTGTGTATATGACAGCAAACTGTATAATGATGTTAGTAATGTACATATTTTGTCTCTTCCTCACAGGTGAGCATGGTGGTCCCAGTCCTTCCCACTATAAAGGTGATGTTAGCTTGTTTGGTGACTCTGACCATGATGACAACCATAGTGGGGTACAACTGGGGTTGTCATGGGCTGCAGCTGTGTTACCGTTTGACATTCCACCTTTGTCAACCCCATCCCCACACACGGTCACAATGCCCACACTTTCCCTGTCACCAGTGGCCACAAGTGAAGGACAGCTAGGTACAGACACAGGACATGCAAGTGTGGAGACAATGGCAAGTGAGCAGCCAGCCATTAGCCATAGCCAGACTGCTGGCGAGGTCAAACACAGGCAGACGGGCAGGGGTGGTCGAAGGAGGATTGCTGTCTTTCCACCCATATAGCAAGTACCAATGTTCCAGTTAACAGGTGCATGTTTCACATTGTAATGGATGCACAGGCACGTAATGAATGGAACACCAGACAACTGCACAGGGTTGTGGTAGACCATCTCCCTGGTGCTCATGGCTGTCTGCAGGACGTTGTTGCAGCCAGTCATAAGGGTAATGAGATCATGGATAGGTTGGTTGGGTGAGATCGGGGCACTCATCAGCCATGGAATATCTGTGCTTGAATGTTTGACAGGGAAGGGGCAGCAGCCCCATGGACGTAGCTCAGCACCACATTCAGCTGGGGGGTCCGTGTAGCCATCCACCATCATGCTCCCATAGTAGCAGTGACACCGGCAGTACTCTGGATGGTGTGCTGTCCATGCCACGATGTAGCAGGCCATGGGCACGTGGTCCTGGCCAGTCCCAACCGGGTTGTGGTTCTAGCAGAAATCAGTCACCATCGGGGGGGACACTGTCTTGGGCCTTGGGCCTGGTGGTGAAAGGCAGACCTATGACAGGTCCAGTTCCCATGTCTGTGGCCAAAGATGGCAAACTGTACACCCTGACATGTATGGCCCACAGTTGTCCAATGAACATCAGTGTAGGGCAGCCACATGGTGTGACTGTGTGCAGGCAGACACACACACACACACACACACACACACACACACACACACACATAACACAATCAGGACAGAGGTCACCTCCACACACTTGCACCAAACATGCAAAGGCCACATCATTCCCACACCCCAGGCACACACCCAAAATGTCAACCGAATGGCACAGCCTAGGCCTCTGGCAAACCTGCACAACACCCTGTGCATATGATGAAACCTGTGCCAGATCCCTGCCATTGATACAATTGATGCAGGGATGTGCAACTATGGGTCTGATGCACAAGGTGACCACACTGAATTGTAGCTATGTAATGTTGTGTAAGATGCTGTCATCTGGCATGGATAAGGGGTACACCTCAGAGTTTGTGTACAGTTCTGGCCATTGTGCATTCTTGCCATTAGTAATGCTGAGTGAATGTGTTCTCACAGTCTGTATTTTGTTTATGTCCTAAGTGTCTGTGTGTCACCAGGATATGGGCCTGCAGGAAGTCCAAGGGTATGACAGTGTGATAACACATCGATCATGTTATGGGTAAGGTACAGTTCTATCTGCTCAAATTTTCAAGGTCTGTGTAACAGTGAATGCATATGTCTCACAGCTTATAATGCCAAGGCTTGTATATAGGTATGTGATGACTGACATATTTTGTTGTCCAGTAGAGAATGGTCATTCTAGTATCACCTACCTGTTTATATATATATATATATATATATATATATATATATATATATATATATATATATATATATATATACAAAGACAAAATGATCGATTTTAACAATTGGCTAAAATTTTGGTGTCATTCAAAGGGGATCCAGTGTCTGTCAGCCTGGGATGACATGCTCGACAAGCCACGTTGCTTCACTAGGGACGGCTTGCACCTGTCACCACTGGACTTTCGGATATTGGCAAAGGCTCTTGCCACCCCCATAGTGCCTTTTTTAGGCAAGGCTCAAAAGTCAAACCCACCCCCATAGATAGCACAAGGAACAAGAAACTAAGGGTAATGCTGCTAAACGCCAGAAGTCTTAACCTCAAGATGTATGCACTCGAAGCTCTCCTCAGTATGGAGAACATCGATATCTGTGCAGTGACAGAAACCTGGTTCAAGGTTCCAGAGAGCACCCCAGCACTACCAGGCTATACCTCATATCATGCTTTTCGGCCTCAAAACCCGGACCGAACCACAAAAGGAGGGGGAGGTTCCATATTTATCAAGGATATCCACACCTCCAGGTTAGTGGCATTGCACGAAGTATCGGAGACCATCCATGTGCAACTAACAGTGGGCAAGACTGCTTTTCAGTTTATAGCATCCTACAGACCACCCTCTCAAAGTCAGGAATCCCATTCGGCTTTCCTGAAAACATTGGAGAACATGAAGATCTCTCCGAACACCATTATATTGGGCGACTTCAACTACCCAAACATTGACTGGAAGCACTACTCAAGCCCCAGCACCTTAGCCCAAAGATTCCTGGAAATTATAAACTCAAATGCTATGGAACAACTAGTCACCACTCCCACAAGAAGGGACAAC